>NC_069661.1:241482500-241550000 GCF_027244095.1 Hemicordylus capensis | reverse complement strand
GAACCACAGAGTCAGTTCACATGCATGCTCCTCACTTACTGGTTGCAATATCAAAGGGTGATTTGCACATGTAAACAGGCTGACAGCTCAACATTGCTTTTCATGATCACCACTTCCATAGATAGAGTCAATTTTCTATCCTAATAAACCAGCAAACACTTGAACATTCAAAAGGTGGAGATTTAGCTATCTCCTTTGAAGTAGGGTGTACACTGAACCATTTTTTGCAGTGTGGTTCAAATTGAACTGAACACAAACCGAACTGCTGGTCTGCAAACCAGTTTGCTTCTAAGGGCAGCCGGGGGCAGCAGCGAGAGGGCACCTAAACCCTCGTGCTCCCCTCAGCATTGTGGCCCATGCAGCGGCATTGAAGTTTCAGCCTCCAGGCACACAAATGGCCTCTGTGCATGTGCAGAGGCTGGAACTGCGTCGCTGCCGCACAGGCCACTCTGCCTAGGGGGAGCACCAGAGTTTAGAGGAGCTGCCAGCATCAGCGCCAACCCCACCAACTCCCCCCCAGTCACCATTAGAAGTCTTTTAATGGCAGGATTCCCTTTTGCTTCTAAAAGGGAATCCTCACTGGATAGCCCCTCGAACCGTCAAACCGGGCATAGTCCCTCGAATCGTCGAACAGGGTCAAACTGGTCCATAACAGACCAGGCTCAGTTCAGTTCGAACTTGGACCAGCTACATTTTTTTGAGGCCAGTTCAAGTTCAAACCAGTCAAACTAGGCCAGTTCAAATAGAACCTGTTTCGATGCAAGCTGGTTCTGCACACCTCTACTCTGAAGTTGAACTAGAGATGAACAAACTCTTGGAGCTTATCTTGGGCTAGCCCAGAGATTATCTGAATTCTTCTGCCCCAATCGGGAAGAACTCTGATAATTTGCTGAGCCAATCTGAACCCTCATGGCAAAATTCTCCAGCTATATCCTTTCCTTATTGATCTCAGCCATGGTGGTGCCCTGGGAAAAGAAGAAACAACAGCGGTGCCACACAGGAATGAAAAGACTTTTCTTCTCCTCTCCTCATCCCCTCATTGTCACTCTGAAGCTCTGCTCCACAGAGTGCCAAAGCAAAGGTGTGGTGGCCCTTGAAATCTGGAGACTTTCCAAGGGCTACTACAGTGTAGTTGCATTGCTATAACCCCTGGGAAGACTTCAAATCCTGAAGGCATCCATGCTTTTGCTTTGGCCCTTGGTGGAGTGTTTCACAGCAACCATGTTAAAATAATGGTGGCCCACATACTGCACAGCACACAGCCAATCAAAGAGAGAGGCACGCGTGCTACTTCCGAGGCACTCTGCAGCCCACCTGTGCTAATTGTGACTGCGGGGTTGCCCTATGCCTACTAAGCAGTGTGTCATCACAGTTGCAATGCTAACTCCCTGAGTTCCCAATGTTACAAGCAGCATGGGTGGGCTGCAGTGTGACTCAGAAGCAGTGCACACAGTGTGCTACGGGGTATGTAAGCTACTAATAATAAAGCCTCCCAATCCCCATACAGCAGCATCATTGCACTTTTTCCTGGCATGCTGCTTGCGGGAAGAGGAAAGGTCTCTCTCCTCCTCACATTCTTAGTCCTGCTGCTTCTCTTGTTGCCTTACTGTTGCTGAAACCAGTAAGGAAGGGAGGGGCTGACAGGGAAGCTGGCAGAGAGAAGGTAGAGATCTTCTCCAAGCTCAGGAAGTTCTCCCTTTCTTGGTCAGGGGGCTGTCTGAACCCCAGACTATGGGCTTAAGCTGAGAAAACATGGCTGAGGTCCCTCACATGTGTTCCTCCCGTTTCTAGACATCTCTATTTTTCTCACAGGTGACCCACATGTTGCGCAGCACTATAAAGGTCTGCCCTGGCAGAGCAACTTGAGAATAGTTGTGTTGAAGGCTTCTACAGCTCAGCAAGGGAGACGGGTGAAGCAATTTCGGCTTCTTCCCCCTCCTTTCAAAAGCCCTTTTTTGCTTCCAGAAATATGTCCTGAGGGTTGTGCAACCCTCAAGGACATATTCCTGGAAACGAAAAGGGCTTTTGGAGGATGGGGAAAGAAGCAAAAATAGCTTCCCCTCACCCTCTGCCTGCTTCTTCTGAGCTACCGAAGAAGCTTTCAATGATGCTAGTCTCCAGGTGCTGTGTGAGATCGGAGCCCTTCTTTCATGCTCATAGCACTGCACAACATGTGGCCCACTGAAGAAGCTATTTATACTGATATGTAAGATCAGAGATGTTCAGGATATGAGGGTCTAGCACAGCCCCTTGTCTCAATGGCCCTCTAAAACAATAATGTTTATTTCTTTCTATGGCTCCTGACTAGGGATGTGCATAAATCCGTTTGGAGGCCCTTCTAAAGGCCTCCGAACTGGTTTGAGCAACTGGCTGTTTGGCCGGTTCGAAGGCGGGTAGGTCGCACTTTAAGGGCAGGGGAGGGTGCATTTACCCCTCCCTCCACTTTCCCCCTGCCAGCACTCCATTTTAAAGGCCCCTTTGGGGTGGCAGCATAATTCCCTGCCACCCCATCCTCTCCTTGCCTGGAAGTACCCAGAAGCACTGGGTGCGCATGCTGCAGGGAGGTATGCTGCCACCCTGAAGGAGCCTTTAAAAATGGAGCACCGTTGGGGGGGAAGTGGAGGAGGGGTAAGTGCACCCTCCCCCACCCTTAAAGTGCTACCCCCCTCACCTTCGAACCACCCATGCCCAGTTCCCTGCACATCCCTACTCCTGACCTCTTGCTTGTTTGACCTTGCCTCACCTCTTCCTGCTACACTGACCCGCCCAGGTACAACACTTTGACACCTTTGAAAGTGAGGAGAGAAGGTCCGTACCTGCTCCTCTGCTGCTCCACGCATCTCCCTGCTGTGACAGGATGCCCCTCAGCACCAACTGCACGATGGTGGTGGCATTCACATGGCCTCCACGCATGTGAGGTGGCCATTTGTGTGTTAAGCTTGGTTGATGACCACGCAGATGGCCACTGTGCATGCATAGAGGCCATGTGTGTGCTGCTGCTGCGCGATGGATGCTGGGGGGTGGGGCATGCTGCAGCAGCAGGAAGCTGCGTGGAGCAGCAGGTCCAGACCTGCTCGCCTCACTCTTAAATGTGCCGCAGCTGTGCTGCGAATCTGTGCATTAATCGAGATTTATGCACATCCCTATTGTGAAGGCCAAACACCACCCCATCAGAGGCCTCCCTTTGTTTCCAGGAAGTTGCAGGTATTGTTGGGCTCACTCCAGCAATGCTTCTCTCCCCATAGTTTTGGCCTAGATTCTCATGTGGGTAGAACTCTTTCCTATCCCTATCTATGAGTGAATAATCTTCTCACAATCACCAGTGAATCTGTAAGTAAGAAGGGAACAAGTTGCCATTGGTAAACTGCTGACAAGTGAGAGCACATACTTCTGGTGGGCATGACATCCAAACCCGTCAAAGTCCGGTTCCTGAGATTCTCACCCCAACATTTTCCCAAGATTTGTAAACAAGATTTGAAGCTGTGCGGAGAATCTCATGATTATGTTGGATGGAGAATTTCAGGAACAGACTTTGGTGAGTTCAGACATTATGCCTGCTGGGTGCATGTGCTGTCACTCACCTCAGTTTACTGACTTGTCCCCTACTTGTGGACTTGCTGGTGATCGTACAAACTAGGCCATAGTTAAAATGCTCCTCTTTGATGAGCCTGGAGTTCTTAAGGCTATAGACCACTCCTTACCCATCTCTTGAGAGCATTTTATTCTATGTGTTGTTATGCCCTAACAGGGATTTTTACATTCCCCGTTACTCTTTTGGTGATTTTGGGCCTGCCTCCCTCTCTGTTGGATTGGGAATATGGAATATGAAGAATCCCAAATCATTTAGATCTCTTCCCCTATATGTTAGAATTGGCAATTCAGGTTATGGACAGACACCAGGAATAGATTTTAACAAACTTTACTGAGGAAGACAAGAAACTAGAATACAATAACTTCAAATTAATTCAAGATAAGATCTGCAGGGACAATAGATTCTGAAAGAACAGCAGGAATACAAATAGAATAAGAATAGATAGCATTGTTACATAAACTGTTTTAACAAAACAAATTGAAAGGGAGAGTTTACAATAAATTTATACAATTACAATTAAGTGGGGTTTTTCCCAACAGAGAAAAACTTAGTTTTTCTCCAGCACAGTTCAGCTACCCAAGCTGAAAAGTAAGATTTTTAGCATGCTAACCGTTTTCAGATCCACCTGCAGATAGGAGAGCTTGATCCTTGATGAAGTCTTTGCTAGCAGTGAGCTGTCTTTTAAACCAAGGCAATTGCAAAAAATTGGAAGAGATCTTCAGGAATGATCTTCAGAACATTCAACCACCATTTAACTGCAACTAGCTAGGAAAGATTTCCAAATTAACAAGCTTTTGTCCATACACAATAGTCCAAGCCCCCTCTCCTTTATGTGATTACTGGCTTACTTACATGACTACTGGTTTCAGAGGTGATGGCAGCAAAAAAAGCTCTCCCTCCATTCTGGGTGTGGTATGCTTTATAACCTGTGCCTGGTGCAGACAGACCTTAGAAACGTAGTTTTGTCAGGGGCTGCTTATACCCTGGGAAAGATTACATTTCCCAAATCTGCATTCACCAGGTACTGAACTAGGAAACAAAGAACTCCTGCTGCTTCCCGTTCCCCAGAGCCAGGAGATGGCTGAGGTGGCTAGGTAGGGGTTAGAGATGGTTGGAGAGGAAGAGGTTTGGAAACTCATAGGTTGTTTGTTGGAGGGACTTGGTGGCGTATAAGCAGAATGGGGAATGATCAGACCCTGTTTCACTCCCCATGACATCATCAAGAACACAGCTTGGTCTGATTTGGCTCATAATTGGACTCAAAATTAGGGGTGTGCAATTCGGGTTTTCGGGTGATTCGGCTCGGACCCGAACTGAATCACCCCTGTTCTGTTTTGTGCCCGAATCTGGGTCACCCGAATCACCCTTGATTCGGTTCGGATTCGGATTTAATCTGAATCCGAAACTGAATCGATTCGGGGGGGTAAAAAGGGGCCCAGGGGCAAAATTTTGGGGTGGGGTGGTAATGCCCAATGGGTAGAGTCTACCACCCCAATTTCAGGGGGATTGGGAAAAATCCTGATTTTTGGTGAATTTTTAAAGTTTTAGTGACTTTGGGGCAGTTTGGGGGCATAGCATTGGATCTGGGCAAAAGGAGTGTTTTTTCTGAGGTGTGAATTCTCATGCTATCATAGCAAATGAGATTTTTTTCAATTAAACAACTCTCATGACCCCACTTTCACTTTTTCACACTCTCAATTACTATGAATAATATGAGCAAGTAATCAATTTAGCACACTTCACCTTATGAAGACAAACCTCATAAAAATAAATTCACCAAAATTCACCCCCTGCCCAATCACTCTTAAATTGGGGATGGGTGGTAGCCTCCACCCATTAGACACTATCTACCAGCCCACCCCACTCCTTTGGGGCAGATCCACTTTCTGCCCCCAATCTGCCCCAAAGACACCCAAACTTCAAAAATTCTCAAAAAATCAGCCCTCTGCCCAATCCCCCTGAAATTGGGGTGGTAGCCTTCACCCATTAGGCACTACCACCCCACCCCACTATTTTGGGGCACATCCACTTTCTGCCCCCAAACTGCCCCAAAGTCACTAAAACTTCAAAAATTCTCAAAAAATCACCCCTTTGTCCAAACCCCCTGAAATTGGGGTGGTAGCCTCCACCCATTAGGCACTGCCACCCCACCCAACTATTCTGCCCCAGGCCCCACTTTCTGCCCCAATATGCCCCAATCTGCCCCAAAGACATGAAAATTTCAGAAATTTACCAAAAATCAGCCCTTTGCCCAATCCCCCTGAAATTGGGGTGGTAGCCTGCACCCATTAGGCACTACTACCCCACCCCACTCCTTTTGCCCAGATCCCATGCTATGCCCCCGAACTGCCCCAAAGTCACTAAAACTTTAAAAAATCGCCAAAAATCAGCCATGAACCGAATCACCCGAATTTTTCAGGTCCAAAATTCGGGTGATTCGGCTCGTGCCCGAAAAATATCGGGGGACATCGGGGGTGATTCGGTTCAGCCCCGAATCACCCGAAATTGCTCATTTCGGGCACAGATCGTTCTGTGCCCGAAATTTTTTGCACATCCCTACTCAAAATAGTCCAAGTTGTTTTCTGAGTTCAGCTTTCTGGGCCCAAATATAGCTGGAGGGGTGGTGTTTCATCCTATCACTAATGGTAACAGCCACTGAGTCAATTCTCATGACACAAACTACTTGGGTAACAGAGTGTCAACACAGGCAGCTCATGTCATCTGAGCCACTGGGAGGCCTCCCGAACCAGCTGCTCCAGAGTTGGGTAGCCCAAATCAGCAATCCAGGTACAAAGTGAGGTAGGAGGGAAACGGAGCACAGCTGGGATTAAAACGGCTGCTGGGATTGGTGGCCATAGAATCCAGTAGAAAGTGAGGCCAGGGAGATTAGTGCTGCCATGCTACCATGGGCTTCCTCTCTGCTGCTCATGGAGTGCATTGTGGGATACAGGAGGACTTCCTCCTCCCAATCCCACTTTGGGAGTCCGCTGTCACACTGGTCACGTGGGTGCACAAGCAGCAGAATTTTGAGGAGGCTCCGATCATCTGGGGAAGGTTAAATAGGATACTGTCTTCCCCCCAGCTCACCCTGCTTTGGTAGTGAGAACGACCTCGCTTTATCTGAAGCAGCTTCCACATGGTGGCCATAACAGGTAGACTGGTGCAAATATATGCCTTAGTGAAGCAAAATGGACTTGCTGGAGCAGAACGGGTTGGGAACTGCTGTTGTGTTGTATTTGGAATCTAGCACATTTCACCAAAATTAGTTTTTTAACCAGATTTGAGGATCCGGCTGCCCAAGGGTTTGTTTTAAACCAACCCCTAGACTGGGATCCAGCCCTGGTTCTGAATAGATCTAGTCTAAACCCTTTGATGCCTTCAGGTGCTACCATGTGCTATGATGCTTCCATCTTAGTCCTCAGTAGTCCCCATTTGTGCCAGAAAGCTCTATTAAGGAATGAATACTCAGGGCCAAAATGTGCAACAATAACACATGGCCTAGGGGCCCAATCTGGATCCAATCCAGAGTCCAGATCAGTTTGCTGGATCTAGAAAATTAATATGAACTGGCGCAGAGCATCTGTGTCCCTAGTTTTTCCTCAGCCGGCCCGGTGACAGCTGCTTCTCCTTGGCCGGCCAGCCCGCCAGCAGCCACTTCTCCGCAGCCAGCCCACCAGCAGCCGCTTATCCTCAGCCCACCGGCCGGCCTGGCGGCCGCCACTTCTTCTCCACAGCCGGCCGGCCTGGTGGTGGCAACTTCTCCTCCGCAGCCAGCCAGGCCACCCATCCCCGTCGCTAACTGGCAGCTCGCTCACAAAGTCTCATGAGAGCTGCCACACATGGGATTAGCAACGGGTACATTTACGAGACTTTATATATATATATATATATATATATATATATATATATATATATATATATTCCAAAACAGATTTAGTTGAATCTCCCTATCCCTAACACAGGACATGGTTTAACTAGCCATTATTATATCTCATCCCAGGTTCTTCATGTTCACTTTGGCTGCTGAAAATACAAAAACCTGGTTCACACAATCATTCAACTCTAGAGCCCTATTCAGGCATTCAAACAAGGAATGCCATACACGCTCACAAGTTCTGAAGGGGTCTGAAGTCTTGTCTCAGCATATAACTCACCTCCTTCCTCTTGCTGCTCATGGAAATGGCAGTGTTTGTGTGAAGTGAGAAGTACAGTAACTGTGATAGCAGGTGCTTCTGTGATTGGCAATCTGGATCGCCCCAGGCTGCCAATCACAGAAGCACCTGCCATCACGGTTATGCCATTTCATTTCCGTGAGCAGTGACAGGAGGAAGATGAGTGACATGTCAGGGCAGGACCTCTGACCCACTTTTGGCACTTGTAAGTGTGTACGCCATTCCTTGTTTAAACTCCTGAATAGGGCTTAGGTTTAATGTGAGTCACCAACATTAATGCGATTGTGTAAACCCACATCAGTGGTTTAGGGTCCGAGATGGATCTGAGATTCCAACCTTAGCATGGGTTCACACAATCAAACTGATGTCAGTAACCCATATTAAACCTAGATTCAAATGATTATGTGAACCAGGGTGAAGACTTCCTCATGAAAACCGCTTTTTGGTTTAAAATGAATTTCTGTCATTCGGTGCATAAATAACTTAAATAAATACATGTACATCAAATATGATTAGGAAAGCAAATGAGTCAGGTTCCTTCTCTGTTTAATACTAGTTCTTTTGCCTTTTTAAAAATTAAGGATGTATTATTTTCCCAAACATCTATTGCAATGATGAATGGCTCACCAAAAGGCGGGGGGCGGTGATCAAAAACTAGAAGCGATGTGCTTGTAATAGAGATCGAAAGAGCCTAATCTGCCACTACCTCTGTGTGAGACAGCAAGCAGTGACAATCCTGCCTGCCTTGTCAGGTTTCAAGAACTTGCAATCCTTAATTTAAACACTCAAGAGATCTTTGGAGCTTGTCACTCTAGTTAATGAAGCTTCCTCTTTGTCCTTATTTTAAACAAAATCTGACTTTCTTTAAAGACCTTTTAAAGCATGTCTCTTGATTGCCCAAACAAGTTCTGTTCTTGAGGGATGAATAATCCAATAGCATCTTTCATCTGGTTTTATTTGGCTCTGTTTGTCTGAAGCATCAGTTATCCAGACAAAGAAGGGTACTAGCACCATCAATGTGTATAAGCAGAGCTGCATGTTTAATTGCTAGATTAATCAAGTAAAGCTTCCATTGATTAATCGGTGAGACTGAAATTGAAAGGTGCACTTTTTTAAAGCCATACTGTAATGAATGACAAAATATCAAGAGGTGGCCTTTTTCTTCTAAGAGTGACTGCAGGGGCTTTGATTTGTTGTACATTATCTCACAAAGCCTTCAGTAGCTAAAAATTCATGCAATGCATGGAATCTTTTTGTAATAATGCAACTTTATTTAAATTGAACTGGTCAATTAGTTAGGGCCAGTTCTGGGATCAGAGAGTAAAATCCTGAGTTCTCATGACACTCCATGAGAGTGCACACAGTTTGGCAATCTGGGATTTGCCAGTAAAGCTAACTGACATTAAAATGATTGTGAGAACCAACCCTTAGTTTGAAGGCTATTTATTGGGTATTGGTGGCTTGGGGTCTTGTGTAATTCCTCTGCAGATTTTGAAACTACAGAGTTTCAAACAATACAGGCATCAAGAGGAAGGGCTAGAGCTGAAGAGAAGAATATCTGTTTGCTATGCAAAAGGGCCTCTGTTCAATCCCTGACATTACAGTTAATCCAGGTAGTAAGCCTGCCACCGTGGAGATCTGCTTGTAGTCAGAGTAGGCAGTACTGGGCTAAGTGATCCAATGTTCTGACTTAGTATAAGGCAATTTCATATGGCCAGGGCTTGGTGAGTGCTTTAATGCACAATGCAGAAGAGGACATGATAAAGATTTTTTACATTACTAGTAAAACGGCTTGCAGGTTGCAAGCATATTAACCTTTTAGCCCACTGTGACTCTTACTAGCTCCATAAGGTCTCATTCCCCATGCTGTCCAATGGGAGAGATTCCCCTCATTTTCTGGGATACTAATGAATTTTCCTGGGGTTTGGGGTTTTTTTGGTTTGGTTGTTTTGTTTTATTTTTAATCTGGCTGAGGTCTGGAACCTATCTGAAAAACCAGCATGTTTCTATCTTTTGTGGTTTGGTCTGGGAATTTCATGTCAGTGAGTGAATGAGTCAGTCAGAGAGGCCCAGGCAGAGAGGCCCAAGCCAGGGGTGGAGCCACCATTGGGCGAACAGGTTCAAAGAACCCGGGCCACCGCTGATCAGGGGCCACAAGTGTGGCCCCTACAAGCCCCCCGCGCCTGGCGTCAGACGCGGGGGGTGCTAGTTTAGCTCCCGGGTGGGGCTGTGGGGCCCCGTTCGGGTGTTAAATGGCTGGCGCTGCATTTGCAGTGCAGCCAGGAGCAGCTCCTCCCTGCAGGCCCTCCTGGATGCGCTGCAAATGCAGCGCCAGCCTGGCTCAAACTCCCAAACAGAGCCTCACAGCTCCGTTCAGGAGTTGGACAGCCAACGCTACGTTCGCAGGGTGGCCAGAAGCAGCTCTCCTCTGCCTTTAAGACAGGGAAGAGCCGCTCCTGGCCGCACTGTGAACGCAGCACCAGCCTGGCCCTCACTCCGGAATGGAGCCACGTGGCTCCGTTCAGGAGCCAGACCACGCCCCCCCATGTCTGACATCAGACATGGGGGCAGAGTGAGCAGGGCCGCCACCGGCGGACACGAGCCACTGGCGGACTGGCTCCGCCACTGGCCCAAGCATAGATGCATGGTTTAGGACAGGAGTTCCCAGCCTTGGGTTCCCGTATGTTGCTGGATTACAACTCCTATCATCCCTTTCGGCCATTGTGGAACTCAAGGTTGGGAAACTGTTGTTGAGAAAGTAGATAGGAAAGGGTTTTTTCCCCCTCCCGCTCTCCTATGTGGCACTCTAGGTCACCCAATGAAACTGTTTGGCAGTAGATTAAGAACAGAGAAAAGGAAGTCACTCAACACATACTTCATTTATGGAATTTACTGCCACAAGATGCGAGGAAAGTCCCTTTAAAAGGGCACTAGACAAATTCATGGAGGGTAGGTGTATCAATGGCTTTTAGTTGTGAGCTAACGGCAACCTCCAGGTTCAAAGGTGTATGCCTCTGAGTCTGAAAACTATTGGCTGGGGAGCTAACAGCAGGGGAGGGCTATTGCGATCCCTTCTTGAGTGGCCACTTTAGAAGCCACTGTGAGAAACAGGAAGTTTGGCACAGATGGCCCTGTGGCTTGATCCATAAGGGCTTCCCTTATATCTTATATTCTCATTATTTATTTATTTATTTAATATTTGAACTATCCAGTTTCTCAAGATTTTTTGTTACGGCTATGGCTAAGCAAATAAACTGGTTGATTGACTGAAGGAAGCATAACCCATAGTTTGCCCCTGCTAACTGCTGCTAACTTAGTCACTCTCTTATACTTAGCAGGGGAATGGCAACGATCCCTATTTAGCCCAGCATATACAGAGGTCATTCACACCACCAAAAACTGTGTTCTCCCCAGATTTGAGGACTGTGTGTGCTCCAAATTTTCAGTTGTGTGGAAGCAAAGTAGGAGGAAACCTGGGTAATAGTGATCGTGTGGAAGCAAGGCAGGATCACATCTACCCAGGTTTTCCTCTTACTTTGATTCCACACAATTGAAATTTGAGAGCACACACAGCTCCCCAACCTGAGTAGAACAAAGTTTTTGATTGTGTGGATGACCTCCCAGTGTCCCTCCGAGTGCCTGTTGCTGGGTTCTCTCTTGCATTTCTGGAACCATCACTTTTTTACTATCTAAAGTTCTTTGAGAACCTCTGTTGTGGGGGAAATGGTGTACAGATATTCTGAATAATCAATAAAAAACCATCGTTGGCTACACTGGTGAAAAGACAAACTTTCTGCTAACCAGGTTCAGAAATGACTGTTTCTTATGCATGGGCAGCAGATGAGGAGAAGGAGAGAGTGCATGAGCCTTAAGCTCATCATGCCAAACCATGGTTTGCTGTTCCATCTGAACAGTCAGCCTGACAATAACCAGCAGCAGTTATGATAATTTTAAAAGACAACTATAAATCCTCAGCTTTTGATCAGGCTATAATTTGACCTAGGAATCTGAGTGCCCTGACAGCATCAACGCAGTTTTTACAGAACTCATAGTAGATGTCTTTCATTTCTTTGGGATTACAAGACTTTTAAGAGCTCCGATGGCCTCAAATGCAGAACAAACTATGGAGGTTCTAGTAAAAGAGAGGAATATCTAGTTAATGTCATGAATGAACCGTATACAAGGCAGCTCTCCTGTTCTACTGCACACACAGTTATTTGACGTTTAGGATATTACAGCCTGAGGATTCCTGTCTAGTTTTCATGACATTTCTCTCAGTAATGCTCACTTCTCACTTTGGCAAATATTACCTTTATATTTGACCTCCGAGCTACCTTTGACTTGACCTGTTTCTCTCGGGAAGTTCACACAAAATGATCTCATTGTAAACAAAGCCTTTACCTAACTAAAGTTGGGAGAGGCACCACAACAAAGCCCTGTGTCCCTTCATTGAAGAGGAAAATCTCAAGTAATAAAGCTCAGCAAATTACCTTGGACCAAATGAAAAGTGGACCTCTACCTTTGCTGAAATAGGTTGCCACCAAAATTTTGCTTACAGCAAAACTTTGAGCAAATGTGAAGGTTCTTTCTTACACAGACCAGCTGAAGAATTTCAAGGGACGCCACAAGCATTTTGAAAAGGATAGAAAATATATATCAGGTATATCATGTATATCAGTACAAAATGTACATCAGCAAGATTGTTTGCCGATTTCCCCCAAAGCAAAATTCAAAGCAAATGTGAAGGTCCTACATCTGGGGAATTTCTAGGGAAGCCAAAATAGTTCTGATAAAATCAGTGAAATTTCTCAGGGAAGGAGATTTTAAAGAAGCATTAAGGGTTATCTCCTCAGAAAAGGGGAGCTTCCCACAGACCCCGGTACAAACAAGCTTTGGCTCTCCCTAGTAAGGACTTTGAGAAAAGGCCTACTTGTGGAGCTGCAAGGCCTACAATAAGAGCAGTTGTTGCCTGGCTGGTGCTGATGGAACACTTACCCCGTTCCTTGTACTATGCCTCTGCTCCCTTGCAAACCACTCTGCTTTCCTCAATCATGTCCCAGATGCTAGTTCCAACATGCTAGATCCCCCTCCTAGCTGGACAGCTCCCCTGTTACACAAGCAAGCCCTTGTCTTGAGACCCATCCATTTATATGTTGGCCAGAACAGGACACAGTAGTAAGTCTGTCTTTTGCTCACACATGCTCATATAAGGCTTCCTTGCTGGTCTGACTGGTCTCCCACAGTAGCCGCCTTTGACCAGAGTTTGTCAGAATTCCCTGGGGCAAGGACTCTGTTCCACACAAGACGCCCCTTGAGGTGACTTGCTGCACTACAGCAGCTTTTGAGCTTCCAAGCCCTATGCTGGCCCTATCTTGTGAGGCCCTATTTTGTCTGTTATTGGCTCCCCTGCAGACTGGAAGAGTATAAGAGGCTTCCTGGCTGAAGCTACCATTGTCTTGCTGTCAAAGTTCTCTTGTTCTGGTACAGTTGTCTCATCATTTCTCCTATCTGCTTGGTTTGACTGTTTACCTGCTTGATACCCTGACTCCCAACTACTTACTTGGCTTATTCCTGACTCTCAGCTCCTGTCTAGACTAGAGCTGATCTACCTGGCTGATCACTGTCATGTTTCTGGCTCTTCTGGTCTTAGCTTGCCCATGACTCAGCTTCCTTACCGAGTTCCATGGTGGCACACAGGCTGATATCCCCCAGATTTAAGACCTGCTTAAGGTTTGAGTCTTACCAAACTACCTTTATATTCACAATTTAAACCTGCTAACTAACTGGCTATGCATCCTTAATATGAAACCCATGATGCAATGTGACTGTGAGTCAAGCATGCATGTGTGCAAATATTTGGGTCCTCTGCTTAACATGCAGGATTATTAACTGTATCAATTAGCAACCGCAGCCCACCAATATTTGAAGCTTTCTATGGAAATCCCCAGCTGAAGATGAGGGAATGTCTCCAGTGGTTTTCCACATGCCTTTAGTTTTATAAGACATTGAGCAAAAAAGCAATGCAGCTTAGTGTTGTGCTTTGCAGATTCATTACCTAAATACATGTGTCGCTGTAAGCATAATCCCCTTGACGGGAATAAATAATGGATGTTCTCCAGAAGCTGTTGAGCCCCTTGCTGAAAAGAACGAAGAAGCGTCCGGCTGAGCCACCTTGCAGAATTCCGTTTGCACCTGCACTCAGAATCACTAGATAAAAGTCATTTAAAGGAATGCTTGCAATGTGTCATTGGCTGCGGCTTCCAATGTCACTTTGGCCACAAGAACTCAGGAGTTTATTAGACAGAAAAGACTGAGAGATGAAAAACAGAGGGGAGCGATGTAGCTTGTTTAGCTCCTGCCTTTCATTTCCCATCGGGCATGTACTTTATATGAGCAGGTGGCCACTGCCTCAACAGAGCAGGGTTTTGAGCATCAAGGCTGCATGGGGGTTGCTCTTCCATCCATCCCTCTAGATGAGGCATTCCTAAGACAAGAGGCCACTGGGACACACGGCACAATCTTTATATATCTACAGTTTCCCCCCGTCTCATACAGTTTCTGAGAGCCATGCCTTTTATACCCCAGTCCTCATACTGTGGGTTTGTTTTCACAATCACAGTGATCCCCAGTAGAAATTAAATCCCAGATTGCCAAGCTGCACAAACTCCCATGGAGCATGTAGTGTGGGCTGCAAGATACCTCTCGATCCCCAGTTGGTACCATGCCAACCCAGCATTTGATCAAGACTGAGAATCTGAGATTTGAACCAAATGTTGGTTGGTGTGGAGCCAACTGGGGATCAGGGCTATAGCTCAGTGGTAAAGCATATGTTTTACATGCAGAAGGTCCCAGGTTCACTCCCTGGCATCTTCAGTTAGGGCTGGGAAAGACTCCTGCCTGAAACCTTGGAGAGTGGCTACCAGTCAGTGTAGACCAGGCCTGCTCAATCTAGGCCCTGCCCCAGTTGTTTTTGAACTACAACTCCCATAATCCCCAACCAATAGCCAAGGATTATGGGAACTGTAAGACAACATCTGCAGGAGGGCCAAAGTTGAGCAGCCCTGGTGTAGACAGTACTGAGCTAGATGGACCAAGGGTCTAACTCAGTGTAAAGCAGCTTCACATATTCCATATGATGTACAATAAAAATAATAATAATGAGTGCTGCAACCTCTTGTCAATTCATCAGGGAGATTAATCAGTTGAAAACCTCTGAGCAACGAAACAAGCTCCTCCAATGAACTGGCACTTTAAAAAGAAAGTTAATTATAAATATAAGTCCTTGTAAAAACTGCAAACGTAAGGCACTATGCCTGGGCAGTTGGATAGTTCCAACAGGCATGTCAGACCCGATAGTCCCCATGTTGGGACTATGGGAATTAATACTGGAACTGATAGAAAGGAAGCCCCAAACTCTGACTGAATTCCCTCCTATTGCTGCAGAATTAGTCCTTGATCTGACATACCTATCAGAACTATCTCGCCACCGCTGCCCTCCTGCTTCCCTCCGATTCTTTCCCTACCCTCCCACACCCCAACCATTAAAGCTGAAAGAGTCACACCACCACGCTGGGTTGCTTCTGCTAGGCCTCCAAATTTAATGGTAAACTGCCCTGAACCATTTTGGAAGGGTGGTATACAAATCAAATAAATAAATAAATAAAACAAAAATATCCCTGCTGCTTCTACTGCTGCTGCTGCATCATCACTGGGCCGTAGCACTTCCAGGCCACCTCAGTGCCCTCACCTGGCCTCCATCGCCAACCCGCTGGTGCTGGTGCTGGTGTGGCGGCAATCTTCATTATGTGTGGAGCAGAGGAAAGGGGCATTTTTGGAGGGCAAGTTTTGTATGCAGAGCTTGCCGTTTAAAAAAAAATGTCCAGCATGATCCTGGGGTTCAGTGCATTGTGGGAATTGTAGTTCCTTTAAGGGATGCAGCAGTGGCTTCAGGGAATCCCTTAAGGGAAATACAGTCCCCACAATGCACACACCCCAGAGTCTGTGCCGGAGGGTTCTTCTTGGCAGCTCTAAAAAGGCAAGCTCTGCATAGGGAGCGTGGCTTTTAAAAACGCCCCCTTATTTGTTTGTTTGTTTGTTTGTTTGTTTAACATATTTTTATACCGCCCCCAAACCTACGTCTCTGGGTGGTTTACAACAAAAACAAAAAGTTAAAACATTAGTTAAAACAAATAAATGACAAATTAAAACCACTGCTTAAAATAAATGACAACAAAAGGTTAAAAACATTCTAAGAATTAAAAACCTGAAAACAATATCTTAAAATGAAATTAAAACTATTAAAACGGTATTTAATTAAAAGCCTGGGTGAACAAATGTGTCTTTAAAGATTTCTTTGAAATAGTCAGAGATGGGGAAGCTCTTATTTCAGCAGGGAGCGCGTTCCGAAGCATCGGGGCAGCAATGGAGAAGGCCTGTCCCCAAGTAGCCACCAGATGAGCCGGTGGCAGCTGCAGGCGGACCTCTCCTGATGATCTCAATAGGCGGTGAGGTCCATGCCAAAGAAGATGCTCTCTTAAATACCCAGGGCCCAAGCTGTTTAGGGCTTTATAGGTTATAACCAGCACCTTGTATTTTGCCTGGAAACTTATTGGCAGCCAGTGTAGCTCTTCCAAAACAGGAGTGATATGGTCTCTCTGAGATGACCCGGAGACCAACCTGGCTGCCACATTCTGAACTTTCCCCCACTCTGCACATCATGAAGATTGCTGGTGATGGCGGCTCAGAGGCAGTGCAGTGGCATAGTGGCCTGGTGGTGGCCGCAGCACCAGAGGCCTGGCAATGGAGGCCCAGTGTGGTGCAGCAGAGGCAGCAGAAGCAATGGTGGTGATATGCAGGGTTAGGGTTTAGGAAGCTTAGGAAGCTACCTGGCAGCAGTGACTCTTTCAGCTTTAAAGAAAAGGGTGGGAGGGGGCAGGGGGAGGGGGGAGGCAGGAGGGCAGTGGGGTGAGGAGTACTTCTGATGTCATGTTAGTAAAATGCCAGGTCAATACTGACCCAACCCCTTCTCCAATGGCGTTGGAGGGGCGATGTCAGCTTCCTTGAAATGTTTTGGGAGGTTTTTTTGGTTGGTTGGTTGGTTGGTTGGTTTGTCTGGTTGGTCCAGATCAGAACTGATCCAAAATTTTTGCTGGTGCACAGGCCTAGGAAGCATCCTTCATTTTCACACTGGAGGGAATGCCTGTTCCAGGATGTGCCTGCTTTGATGATTTAAATAATAAGCCTCATACAATTAACCAACACAGGAGGCCCATCCACAGTTTCATGGATCATGATTTCATGTATCTGTGGATGGGTCTCAGAGACCCAGTTTCTTTATCCATGGCATGAAATATAGGCAATTTTCACCTATCCGCAGTTCCGAAATGACTTCTGGTGCTATTTCCAGCCACCATTTTGAAGCACAGAGCCATTTTGTGGCTGTTTTGTTAAAATTTAAAGAAAAAAATAAGAGGATTTCGGGGGGGGGGGCATTCCTGGAGACCTGGAGAACAAGGTACTATGATTTTCTACCTTTATTTTGGATCCTTTCCTGCTCTTTTGACATTTTTTAAAGAGTAAGGAACCTAACCCCTGGATTCCCAGAGGGTTAAGGTTTCTTTATCTGCGGTTTCCATATTTATGCTAATTGGCAGGAATGGAACCTCCGCGAATAATGAGGGCCACCTGTACCTACAAAGCAAATATCATAACTCTGTCCCATGGAACTTACAATCTGAACAGCAAGGGATGAGTTTGAGCAACTACATCTACATGTACACTTCCATTCATTTGGGGATGAGGACTGATTAATTAAGCCAAGGCTTGGATAGAAAAGGTGAGCTTTTACAGCAACTGCCTTCAACATGTTCTTTCAATCTCTCTCTCTCTCTCTCTCTCTCTCTCTCTCTCTCTCTCTCCCCCCCCCCCGCCCCCCGTGAGGGAAAAAGATTCATGAAAGTCTGCGGACTTTTTCACCGTATCTGCCAAATGTTTGGAAATTTGACACCTTTACATTGATGCGTGACAGCATTACTGCAGATTGACTCTAATATTCCAGAAATTTAACTCTGAACTGTAGCATATTATTTATTTTTCTCCCCACAGTTAGTTACACTATCAACTTATCCCACTTCTTTCATACAGAGCCACCTGCCATTTTTTGCTTTATTGTTTAAAGGTATGCTTGAAAGTTCCCTGTTGATAAGCAAAGGAAGCCTTGGCCCTTTTAAGTAACAGAGGAACACACAAACATCTCATCTTGTGACTTTCTTTCCCCATAATAGAATCGAGGTTAGCAGCAAGTGGTTTGAGGAACACCCATGGCTGTAGAGGAGAAAAGGAAGGAAAACCTCAAGGAAGGTATTCAAAGGGAAATACCTCAAGGAAGGTTTCCTCAAAGGGAAATGCCTGGACTTGATTGATGTATGACAATAGCCCTATTCAGACATTATGCTGTATGTGCGTGCAGGTACATGTACACACTCACATGGTTTTGTATGAATGACTGTACCTGCATGCCTTTTAAAAGTGAACTTGGGTTCAGGCCCCACAAATGCATGACATCATCATCATCATCATCATCATCATCATCATCCATTCATTCGATTTCTATACCGCCCTTCCAAAAATGGCTCAGGGCGGTTTACACAGAGAAATAACAAATAAATAAGATGATTCCCTGTCCCCAAAGGGCTCTCAATCTAAAAAGAAACACAAGACAGACACCAGCAATAGTTACTGGAGGTACTGTGCTGGGGATAGATAGGGCCAGTTACTCTCCCCCTGCTAAATAAAGAGAATCACTACATTAAAAGGTGCCTCTTTGCCAATTTAGCATTGATAGAGTACTTCTGTAATGTGCAAATCAATGTACCTGTGTGCAGATCAGTACTTGTGTGCACTGTTCACTCATTCTACAAGAGTTCACCATAAGGTCTGAATAGGGCTTATTACTTTCCTAAGGGGAAGTAAATTCTACATTATAAAATTGAAAGATGTCAGTATTGTGTGAACTGCTACAACAGTGTTTTTTACAGGTGTGTCACTAGAATTGGGCAACAGAGGAAACTTGCCCCAGGTACAGCCTGGGGAGGGATGCAAAATGGACCTCAAAGGTCATGTAATATATTTGATTACAGAAATGCAATACTTTCATTTCCTTTCAGGTTTGGAATTATTAAACACCAAATGAGACCTGCAAGGTACTGTGGAGGGGATGAAGGGAGGGAAAGGGCGAGAAAGTATTTTCCCCACCCTGCCCCCCTCCTGCTCACTCACTCCTTATGTACCAGGTCTCCTTTTGCCCCTGACTACCTATCCCCTCCTACTCACCCACCCCTTACAGCCCACCCTGCCCCCTTTGTCTTTTCCCCGGCTATATCCTGTCTCCTGCTCAGTCTCTCTGCCCCCCGCCCACTCTGATTTTCCTTGTTCATCCCTGCTTTTTGCTGCTTCATTTCTTCTTCCCTCTAGCTCCTTTCCGGTGCCCCAATAATCTGGTGTCTGAGGGGACCACCTCACCTTGCCTCATGGAAGGGCCGCCCCTGTAGGAGGGAGTTCCAGACATGGGCATCTACAAGGGAGAAGAAGGGGAGTTATATAAATGAGCAAGAACGCAGGGACAAAAGTGTTACAAATGACACAAACAGTTCAGGGTATTGTTTCTCTACCCCAGTTTCCTATTGAATATGCTTGGGGATTTTTTAAAATTTTTGTTTAAGTAGAGCAAGATTTGTCCAGTAATCTTTAGAGGCACATAGATGCTTACAGCCAGGTATTGGAGAAATGAACATTTACCAACAATGGATGAGTGGCACAAAGACATGGTACATTGTGAGAATGATGAAACTCTCAGCAGTCATGGAAATGCAGACTGATCTGGTGAATACAATAAATCTGTTCAAGTGACAGTGGGGAAGGTGTGGGGGTTTTTGGAACCAAAAATACACAGGTGAACTTATTCCTTGGAAATTATATCATTGGTATGAAGTTTATTCTGAGGATTGTGCAATATCTCTTTTTCTATGTATTTTTCTATTTAGTGGTTCTTGCATTTTTATGTTGTTATTTCTGTTTTCACCATGTTTAATTCATATAAAAAAAAATTTTAAGATTGAGAGAGAGATCAGGAGACTGATGGTGGTAGACCTGGAGGATGTATTGAACCAATCTTTATATACAATCTCTCTCTATATATAATATACTAATGTTGTAGATGGCAAGCCCCACCCACACAGTGCTTGTGTGGGCCCACCCACAAAGTAATCAGAGGTAGCAGAGCAGAAGCACTCTGGGGATTGGGCAGTGTGGATTCCATATGCAGCTAGGGAAGAAGAGGGGGAGGGGGCGAGTGAGTAAGCAAGCAAGCAATGGGGAGGGGTGAGTGAGTAGAGGGGAGGGAGCATGAGCGAGCGAGCAGGGAGTAAGAGAGTGAGAGAGCAGTGGAAAGGAGGCAAGTGAGCGAGCGAGTGATGGGGAGGGGGCGGCTGAGAGTGGATGGCTGACAATGAGCAATAAAGCAGAGGCTGTGTTGGGGGGCTAGGAGAGTAACAAAGTCCTAACACAGAGATGCTCTAATAATACAGCTAGTAGTATTGAAATTCCGTGTATAATCAGAATAATATCACATATATGGTTCTTTGGATTCTTGTTGTATTTTGATTATTTATTTATTTATTTATTTATTTATTTATTTATTTGATTTATATACTGCCCTTCCAAAAATGGCTCAGGGCAGTTTACATCGAAAACAAAAACTATTAAAATCAATTAGCAATTAAAATCAAAACTAAATTGAACAATTACCCCTGCTAACTGGGCAAAGAGGCACCTTTTAACATGGTGATTCTCTTTATTTAGCAGGGGGAGAGTAACTGGCCCTCTCCACCCCCAGCATAGTACCTCCAGTGACTGTTGCTGGTGTCTATCTTATATTTCTTTTTAAATTGTGAGCCCTTTGGGGACAGGGATCCATCTTATTTATTTGTTATTTCTCTGTGTAAACTGCCCTGATCCATTTTTGGAAGGGTGGTATAGAAATCGAATTAATACTACTACTCATCATCATCATCATCATCATTAACATTGAAATCATTTAAAACCAACACTAAAAATATAAAAATATAACCACCTTGGGATTGTTTTTAATGAAAGGCAATATATAAATTTAACAATTAAAAAATAAATGAAATAAATAAAACCATGAATCTAATTAAAAGCCTGGGTGAATAAATGTGTCTAATGAGAAATAAGGGCAAAAATAGAGGACAAGGCTGGCCCATGAAGAACTTTAAAGCATGGTTGTGGTTGCTGTTTTTAGGTGCAGCCAGACACAAAATGTGCTATTCTTTTTTTTTTTTAAAGTGGAGTTCTAAAAGAACATTTGTACAGTTCAAAAATTGTACAGTCATACAATAATTGTGTTATTGTGAACTATGTCAAAAGTGACTGATAAGCATCAGAGAAGTCAAGGGAGATATCCAGCCTCCTCTAGAACCCAGACCTTGATCAAACGTACCCATTTCTTCTCTCCTTGTCAAAGTCACCTCCCACAGACTCCACTGCTACTCCCCACAGAGTCTTCTCTTCACCAATGAATAGAACACTCTTCTGCAACGGTGCTCCAGTTCTGAGGATTTTCTCCCAGTTTATTCTAAATGTCCCGGAATGTGACTTTAGGCAGAGGGGTGGGCAACATTTGCTCTCCAGCTGTTGCTAAACTACAACTCCCATCATCCCCAGCAGAAATACATTGCATTTGGGGATGACAGGAGATGTAGTTCAGCAGCAGCTGGAGAACCAACATGGCTTACCCCTGCTCTGGGCAATCGAGTCTGTGTGCACAAGCAAGGAAAATGCACAGATGTGTGTGTTGCAGCAGCACATGCTACACGTGCGAATTACACCCACATACCATTGTGCAGTTCTTTTAAAAAAATTCCTTTTTAAAAACCTGGCAGGAAAGCACAAGGAGTTTGTGTGGCTGTGGAAGTGAAGCAGGATTCTTAGGGATTAATTCCTCCACCCAGAGGTGTTTCGAACGAAAGACTGAAATTGTTCCACTTGTGAAAAGAGTTGGCCAAGAACTGCCAAAGGAGCCGGCCATGTAGACAAGCTCTTTCCAGTGCAGAAAGGCCTCCCTGGGTTCCCAGTGAGTCATCTCTGTGGTAATAAAGAGAGGCCATTTTACAGCATGACGGCATGTAAGACAGCATTGTCAGCTGTAGTTTATTTAAAGCACAAGACCTGGAACAGAAAAGTAATGACTTTAATAAAATTTACTATTGACTTTGTGGGGTAAAATCTTTCTGTCATCAGGAATCAGGGAGTGGGGGGAAACCTACCCGAAAGCCTTTCACTGAAATGTATTCCTTTAATATTTCAAAGCAAGTTGTGGTGCTTTTTAAAATATATATATACTTGCTTCTTCAAAAGATACTGTAGTGGGGTGGGAAATTAGTATTTTTAATAGAAAGTTGGAATTGCTTACATAAGGGAAAAGCTGGTAATGACCTATGACACTGTCTGTAGAAAAGCAACATTTGAAGGAACTGCAAACGCTGTTAATCCAATTCCTTGAAAAGCTGCAGAAAGCGATGTCACCAATGAATGATTTATAAATTACTGAACGTCCTTCTCATCTGGAGGATATCTTTTAATCTTAGGCTGTATTTTTCCGTCGTGAGAACTCCAAAGAACCGGCAGTTGAGATACACAGAATGCACCAGCATGTTAACAAGGTTAGGGTCATTTCTGAGATTTTGGAAGGAAACGGGGCCACTGCGGGCAGCCAGGGGGGCGGAGACCACATATGGCATAATTTTATTTTCCAACCAATTTGATTAAATGCTCTCTAGATTGCTGACCGTGCACGAGAGAGGTCAGGCCCGTTCTCTGAAAAGCTGGAGAAATTTCTTTCCTTTCATGTTGTTAGGGCTCTCTTTTTTAATGTATACATGTTTAAAACAAGCTGTGGGTTAAAAAAAAAGTTTCCTAACAGTCTACGACAGTTCAATTTAGAGGTGAAACGTTTTAATAAAACCTTGTGAAATGAATGCTTCAGTTTATGAACTGTGTTTGTGTTTCCCAGCAGAGTGCTTAGCATTGTGAAGTCAACGGTTTCATTCTTTACCACAGCCAAGCAACATCAAGGAGGGTCCGGAGCTTTGTACTTGAAAATATCTAGTCTATCCTGGGTGTGTGGGTATGGGTGTATGTGTCTGTGTGTGCGCGTGTGCACACAGACACACAGACACACAGACACACACACACACACACACACACATAATCTTAATTTACAGCAAATACATTTTCCTCAACTTAAAAGATGTGATTGTACTCTAATTTATATTGTGCATAATTAATTAAAAATGGACAAGGATATCCCACAGGGGGTGTTTAGTGCAGACTCCAGAGTCCAGAAATAGTATTTAGAGGGCAATCAATTAAAGGCTTACCCGAAAGCAGTGCATTTCTTTTCTGGGAGGTTGGCTGCAGTTCTAGCAAAAGTCAAATATATTTGGTGAGCTGCATTTCACAGCCTTACACAAGCAGATTTATTTTTGATTAGGGTGAGTGAGTGTTAGACCAAAGAGTGTAGAATTTTCAGATCATACATCTCCTTTGTAATGTATAGTTTCTACACATTTGGGGACCTTCCAGATGGCAAGAAACTACAGGATGTGAAAAGCTTTCATGCACATTTGAAGCATGAGTTTCCTCACCCTCCACACACTCATGCAGGCTTTCATCCTTCTTTCCAGCAAGAACTCACACTCTGTTTAGATTCTCAGCAGGAACCTCACACGATTTTCTTAGTGCCACCTGCTGACCAGCTCTTGCTTTCTGAGAAGAACTGATTTATTCTCCCATTTGCCAGAAAAGTAGTAATACAAAAGGGATTGATTCTCCCTGGAAAGCAAGAACTGGCCAGCAGGTGGCACTGTGAAAATTGTACAAGGGCTCTCAGGCAGTCTCCCGTCTAGCATCTGACTGGATCCAGACTTGCTTGACTTCAGCAAGCTTGCTGAATCTTGTGCATTCAAACCATGCCATACTGCATACAGAGACTGTCGGTACTTTGAATGGGGAACATGGTACATAGTTAACCCACTGCTAACTGAGAAAAGAGACACCTCTTAGTGATGATTCTCTTTATTTAGTAGGGGGAGAGCAACACGCCCTATTCAACCCCAGCACAGTATCCCTTCAGTGGCTGTTGCTGGTGTCTATCTTTTGTTTCTTTAGATTGTGAGACCTTTGGGGACAGGAGACCATCTCCTCCCTGCCTCCCTCCCTTCCTTTCTCTATGTAAACTGCTTTGGGGACTTTTGTCAAAAAGCGGTATATAAATATTTGTTGTAGTCGTAGTAAAGCCAATAGCGAATTTGCCAGTGTTCACCAAAGGCAAAAATATCTGTCAAGGTAAAGTGTCTGCACACCCCAAATTTAACATCTAGAACTGCCTTCTGTTGTGTCAGACCATTGGCCCATCTAGATCAGTACGGTCTACTCCGGGGTTTCAGACAGGGGTCTTTCCTAGTCCTACCTGGAGGGATTGAACCAGGATGCATGGAAAGCATCTGCCCTTCTACTGACCTACAGCCTCAACCTCAATCTGTTTTGTTTTACAAATATATGATTGAAAAGGGCAAGTAGAGATGAAGCAACCAGCACAGACAGTGAAGATCTCAAGGCACAATCAATGTAGGCCTCAGCGTCTGAGGATCTCTCAGTGGCCTAGGCTGCTTCTACCAGTCTCTTTTCAGCATCATAGCTAGCCAGAAGAAAGATCCCCCACTTGTCCTCAATTCCTAGGACAATTGCAAGCAAGCCAGTTTGAGAGGTTGCACTGTAACAGGCCTAATGAAGGGCCACCAACCTTCTACTGGAGCATCTGGAGAAATTCACTTGGAAACAAGATGTTGGACCAGGTGAGCCTTTGGTCCAAAGGCTTTTTCTAGCTTCTTGTGTTACCCTAGTTTGTTATCTAGGGATTATTTTTACCTGCAGGCAGAATATTCTGAAATTTATGGAGCTGCCACTGAAAATAGCAGCCCTATGTTGAATTCCAACTGCTCCTTCCATGATGTATGGTAACCTCTCCTCTGGGGAGGAGACCTGGTCTTGTGGTAGCAAGCAGAGGCCACCTTGGTTTGCATATGAATGGGTGACTACATGTGAGCACTGTAAGACCTTCCCTTTAGGGGATGGAGGATATTTGCACTGGATGCTTGCATGAAGAAGGTCTCAGCTGCTTCCTGGCACCTCCAGGTACTGTTGGGGAAGACTTCTGCCAGAAACCTTGGAGAGCTGCTTCAAGCCAGTATAGACGGTACTGCTAGACAGATCAATGGTCTTCCTATGTTCCTGACCCTTATGTACATCAAAGCAATATCTTTCCCTGATCCCATTCCATGTCACTGGCTACTGACAGGGACAGGAAATGTGCCATGTGGTGATACCAGAGTACAGGGTTGGTTATGAACGTAAGCAGAGGCAGAAACACAACACAGAGATGCCAGTTTGGGTAGCAGCCTCATGTCTTTTGCAACAACTTGTTCCACGCTGCAGAGTTGTCCCCTTTAGATTTTGTTGCACAACCTTAAGGTTCCATTGGTAAATATGCTCAGACTTGAGAAAGGAAAGGAAAGAAGATTGGGTGTAAATTTCAACTCGAGGTTATTTTTGAGTTCAGATTTATTTTCAAGGCAAATGGGAAACCAAGGATCTCAATTTGCAGCTCATCAACCCTAACAAAATCCTTTTTAAACACACACACACACATGATTTATATAACACAGGCAGAAAACACTGATTCATTAAATTCTTCCCTGGGGTCCTGGAAACTTCAGTCATCCTGTTATACACCCAAGGGATGCATAAGGGAGAAGGGGTGTAGGGGGAAACAAACATTTCCAAGGCGTCTGTCTCCTTTAAACATTTCAGGGCCGGGTTTGTTATGTGCTATGCCCATTACCTTGCTGTTCCTCCGTGCTTAGAGGTTTGATAAAGAAATTAGCACATAGAACAACTGCACAAATGTATATCACCTCTGCTACCTCTGGAATACCAAAGAATCACTGCATAGCAACAGTTCAGTGACGTGCCATGTAAATTGCATTAGGTTGTTTCAGCCTAGTTGTGAATTGCCCAAATTTACAGCAGAGGAAGGAATGCAAAATAGTCAGAACTTTCTGCAACTGCCATTGATTTCAATGGGTTTTAATCCGAGTTTATTTATAGTGGGGGCTGTCATCCAATTATAGAAATCTTAATCAATTAATCATAAGAGACAGGTTCTAGAGGGAAAGAACCCAGGAGTTTCCATTGTTTTAAAAAGCTATGTGCATGTGTTGCACCAGAGTTCACCTTAGGAAGAAGCATTCCTGCTTTTCTTACAGACCAGAGAGAATTCCTCTTCTGCGCTCACACACAAAGTGAATGCCTCTTCTAAAATCATGCTTGCCATCTACAATGACTACTACAAATATTTATATACCACTTTTCAACAAAAGTGCTCAAAGTTTACATAGGAAAATAAATAAATAATACATAAGGTGGTTCCACCAACCATCACTAGAGGGATGCTGGGCTGGGGTGAGGACAGTTGCTCTCTCTGCTAAATATAAGAGAATCGTCACTTCAGAAGGTGCAGCTTTGTTAAGAACATAAGAACAGCCCATAACATAAGAACATAAGATCATAAACATAAGATCGGGCACAAGGCCCATCTAGTCCAGCCTCCTGTTCCACACAGTGGCCCACCAGATTGCTCTGGAAGCCTACAGGCAAGAGGTATGTGAATGCCCTCTCTCCTGCTCTTGCTCCTCTGCAACTGGCATTGGGAGAAATCACGCCTCTGAGGCTGGAGATGGCCCACAGCCACCAGATTAGTAGCCATTGATAGACCTGTCCACCATGAATTTGTCTAAGCCCCTTTTAAAGCCATCCAAGCTGGTGGCCATCACCACATCCCATGGCAAAGAATTCCATAGATTAATTATGTGCTCTGTGAAAAAGTACTTCCTCTTAAAGTAAAGGTAAAGTGTGCTGTCAAGTTGATTTCAACTCCTGGCGCCCACAGAGCCCTGTGATTTTCTTTGGTAGAATACAGGAGGGGTTGACCATTCTTGCCTCCTCCCGCGCAGTATGAGTTGATGCTTTTCAGCATCTTCCTATATCGCTGCTGCTGCCCAATATAGTACCAGCGGGGATTCGAACCAGCAACCTTCTGCTTGTCAGTCCTAAATTTCCTGACCTTCGGTTTCATGGGGTGACCCTTGGTTCTAGAGTTGTGAGAGAAGGAGAAAAAATTCTCTCTGTCCACCCTCTCTACTCCAGGTTATGTTAGCAGGGACAATCTGCTAACATTTGCCTCTGCAGTTTCCCCAAATATAACTTTAAAAATTAGAAAGCTGTGGTCTGATTTATCAGGACACTCTTTTAGTTAATCAAAGTGAACAGTTCTTTAAGTGTTACAGAGATAGATAGATAGATAGATAGATAGATAGATAGATAGATAGATAGATAGATAGAGGGGAATGTTATAAGATGTTGGGGAAACACACACACACACAAAACAGTGTTTGGCACTAACTGTCAAAAGGATAATTATTTTTAGAGCAGCAGCCAATATTAATTTCATTTTATTGTACTGTTCTGTTGTCTGCTGCAGAACAAGAAGGATGCAGTGCTGTACATACTTATTCATGTGTGTGTCTTACTGAGGTGAGACAGCAACATTTTGTTACTCAGCATACTTAGAAAAGTGTGTTATGCTTAAGTCTCACTGAAATCACTAGTTGTGACTGATGTTTAGTCTCACCAATTTCAGTGGGAGTTAAGCACAGCTGACATTCTTTGGATTGAGGCCCTAAGGATCTTTACCAGCTGCCTAAAGCCAAAAGGAGATGAGGCCACGACCTCTCTTAGAGAAGCATTTCAAAGTTTGGGTGCCACAACAGAGAAGAACCTGCTTCATGTGCCTGTAGATCTAGATTCATGTGGATGAATCTAGATTCATGTGGATGAATCTAGATTCATGTGAAACCCAACAGGGTCTTTTGTCCAGATCTCAACAACTGAGATGGTTCATGTGCACTTGTTCACTGAAGTATGCCCAGCTCAGGACATGTAGGACTTTAAAGGTTACAACCAGCACCTTAAAATGAGCTTAACAACCTTAAAGTGTATTGGGAAATCAGTGCAACTAAGCTAAGCTTAGAGAAACACAACACTATGATCTATATTAGCTAATAACCACTTCTTCCAAGCTATAGTGACTCCACATTATGTAGGACTATCATTCAACTAGGGATGCTGTGAAGCAGAGCCTCCATGGAATACTCATAATGCACAATTCAAATCTTGTTTTGTTCAGAGTCCCAAGCACACCATCTTCACTTTCGTGAGCTGTTTTGTTTTGTTTGTGTTTTTTTGTTTGGTGGCTGGGTGTTGGTGGCTGCTGACACAAAATGAGATTGTGGTGACAGGGTCCTCAGATCCAGTATGCTCACTTTAAAGGAGGAGTTGGTGATTGAGTCTGAATGCCCTGTGACCACAGATTCAGGGTGTCCGCATCCGGATGTTGGGGAGAGGTGAGGGAGCTGGCTGTGCAGGGTTCCTTCTTGTCAGAAGGACAGCCTGCACAGCCAATTGGGCCAGAGTGAGGGATGAGCTTCCTCCCTCAACTCTGGTCCTGTTGGGCCCAAACTGCAGTGCCAGTGTTCGAACATAGCTCTGGCACCGCTAAACCAGAGTTAAGGGTGGCAAACCTGCACTCTGACCAAAGGTACGGAGTGGAGTTTGGCGAGGGAAACCACCGGTCCCTTTTCACCCTTAACTCCGGTTTTCCAAGTTCAGACATGCAGCTTCGGAAACTAGAGGTGAAGGGAACTCAGCCGAACTCAGCCTACATGTCCAAACAACTTTATGACTTCAAAGCCCATAACATGCAGTGTCTACAGTAAACGTTTGCTTGTCTCACACTTTCTGTGGCAGATGTCACAGGGATCAGCCATCAGGGATACAGAAGTGGATTCCTTCACCGAGCAGGGGGTTGGACAGGAGACTCTCTCCAAAGTGCTCAGTGCAGCAGTCTTCTACAGCATCCCTGACAGATTGCACAATTGCCACAGAAAGTGTGTCTCAAGACTAGTCTTACTGGGGGTGCTGTATGTTATCAAGTGGATGTCATAAAGATGCTTAAACACATACGGCCTGCCTACACAATAATCATAATAATGGTAGGAGGCATTCTACCCTGGTTTGCATGTTTGTGTGAACTTACAAAAATCCCTTAAACCCAGGTTGCTCAAAGCAGGGTAGCCCAGCTTTTGTACCCTGCTCTTAACCAAGGTAGGAGAAGAAGAGAGCTCTCCTGCTTTGCTTCTCTGGTCATGTGGATCCACTTGCCTTTTTATGCAGCCACAGGGACCTAGCAGGCCTAGAAACAACCGAGAGCTGTAGCTACAGGGGCTGTGATCCATAGATGTGTCACTCTGCAAAGCACACTCTATGATCCCGCAGCTGCTGCAGTAGCTGTAGCAGGGCCGGGTCCGCCTTCTGCTCCTTCAAAGCCAATCAGAGGGCAGCTGCTGATGTCATGAGGCCTTCCAGTCTACTGGCAGCGCAAAGCATGCCGGGAAGGCCTGGAGGCCTTGAAGGAGTATTAACTCCCTATTTCAGCAATGGATGTCAGGCCTGGCTTAATCATGCGTTCCTGAGTTCGCTGACCCAGAGGTTATAACCATCTGCTGCTAATGGGCTAGGAGCAATCTAAGCCTCCAACCCCGCCCCCAACGGTTGCATGAACAGGTCTATAGTCTAGTGCATGCTTCTTCTTCTTTTTGGTGCAGTGGCACACTGCATCATGGGCACACTGCAGTGCCACTCTGCATCATGGGCATAGTCTTAAAGCATATCATTGAGTCATCATCATGTTACCAGCCTTCATATAGTGTATGCAGTCATTGCTACAAAAGAGTTAAAATATTGCTAGGACGCAGATGGTTTGGGTGCAAAAGCATAGAAAAATTGCAGCATTGCAGATATCCTGAGAATACATGATGCTTATTGATGGACCGCTGGTGATAATGGTAATTTCCAGATCCAGGGAGAGTGTGCGCAAATGTCAGGATGGCATCAGACCTCTCTTGCTCACTTTCTCCCTGCGTATGCAGATGGTCCACGGTTCAGTCTCTGGTATCTCCAGTTAAAAGGATGTCATGTAGCAGAGAGCTGGGAAAGACCTCTGCCTGACATCTTGGAGAACTGCCGCCAGTTAGATTAGGCAGTCCTAGGCTAGATGAGCCAAGAGTCGGGCTTGCTATAAGGCTGTTTCATAGTTTAATCCTTCACTTCCCCTGTGCATTTTCAGTGTAGATGCAAAGAGGTCCTATTTCTACGCGAGCCGCTTTTATGGATGAGACTGCAGTATCTCCTTTGTAATCAGATAGTAAATTTAAAATAAGTCATTCCACTCATGTTTTACTGTCTCATTGTCCAAACAATAATGCTTACTCTTATTTTGCCTGCTGCTAAAAAAAGGCAGGTGATTTCAGCAATTTGGATTTCTTATTTCCTTTTGTATTCATTCGTCGGAAAATAAAAATTATGTCTTGTGTTCCATCAAAGCTAAGTTGCAGCACTCAAAAGTATGTAACTCAGAAATAGAAGAAGCCGTTTTAAGGAGTTATTGACGCCAACATTAAATTTACAATTATTCATAAAAAGAAAGCCATTTGAAGAATTCCCCATGCTGCACATATCCAAAATACATTGCTACGCATAAGAAGTTACATGTATTAATAGCTCTTTTTTTTTTTTGGTATCTTTGCCAGTATCTCATTCCAACAAAGTAAACTTTCTCCACCAAGGGGACTGAGGATCAAAAGGACATTGCATAGTTTAGAAGTTTATTCACCATTGCAAAACACACACACACACACACACACACACACACACACACACACAATAGTGGCATGAACATATCTCAACATGGTAATGTCTCTGGGCTGAAAGCTGTCCAAAATGTAGGACAAGAGAAAGCTTAGACCAATACGGAATTGCAGTAACCTCAAGTTGAGAACCTCAAGTTATACAGCTTGTACATGGCAATCTGAACTTCATCCATTGCACCACACTGGTAAAAAGTGCAACAACAAGGATCCTACAGTGGGGAACACCCTTGCTGAAGGTTAGGAAACATAGCAAGCTGCCATATACCGAGTCAGACCATTGGTCCATCTAGCTCAGTATTGTCTACACAGACTGGCAGTGGCTTCTTCCAAAGTTACAGGCAGGAGTCTCTCTCAGCCCTATTTTGGAGATGCTGCCAGGGAGGGAACTTGAAGCCTTGTGCATGCAAGCATACAAATGCTCTTCCCAGAGTGGCTCCATCCCCTAAGGCAGTGCTTCCCAAACCGGGAGCCTCCAGATGTTGCTGAACTACAGCTCCCATCATCCCCAGCCACAATAAATTATAGCAGGGGCTGCTGGGAGTTGTAGTTCAGCAACATCTGGGGGCTCCCAGTTTGGGAAACACTGCCCTATGGGGAATATCTTACAGTGCTCACACATGCAGTCTCCATTCATATGCAATCAGGGTGGACCCTGCTTAGCAAAGGGGACAAGTCATGCTTGCTACCCCAAGACCAGCTCTCCTCCCAAGACCAGCTGTCCTCCCAGGTTGGGCCTGAAGGCATAGGTTCAAGGGATGTATGACGAGAGATTGGGGCTTCTTCCTCATCCTTAGCAGTGCACCAGGGCACTCCACACAATCATATTCAAGGCAGAAGAAGCCAGCCTCCTACCTCACTGGGGAGCTGTGTGCACTTCTGTTTGCTGATCACCTGTCAGTTAAAACCAAGGTCAGAAGCGTCACCTGTGCTCATCTGCCAAGCAACCGCTGGGTCAAAGGACTTTTCCTCCCACCTCATTCAGCAGCTGGATAGAGCTGCTGGGTAAAAGGGAGCCCTCCGGCCCAGCTGCAGCTTAGCACACAAGCACACAGGGCGCCTCCAACCTTGGTTTTGACTGGCCGGCAATCAGCAAGCGGAAGCGCACACAGCTCCCCAATTACAGTAGGAGTTGGCTTTTAGGAAGCTGCCATATACTGAGTCAGACCATTGGTCTATCTAGCTCAGTATTGTCTACACAGGCTGGCAGCTGCTTCTCCAAAGATGCAGGCAGGAATCTCTCCCAGCCCTATCTTGGAGAAGCCAGGGAGGGAACTTGGAACCTTCTGCTCTAGTGCTCTTCCCAGAGCAGCTCCATCCCCTGAGGGGAATATCTTACAGTGCTCACATGTGGTCTCCCATTCCAGTGCAACCAGGGTGGACTCTGCTCAGCTAATCGGACAAGTCCTGCTTTCTACCACAAGACCAGCTCTCCTCTTTTTAAAAACTGCTGTAAGCTAAAGATGGGCAGAGCTCTGCCATCAATATGGATTACTGGGTCTGGTTGCTTTTATTACTTCAAGTAATAATAAGAATGCAGAATCCTGTAGAGTCTGTCAGAGACTGAATACCACAAAACACTTCTGGCCAACAATTCCATTGATTGCTTAATAATTCTCTCGCAGAAGAGGGTTTTTTCCCCCCCTCATCTCCCTTTATACACAAGACGATGAAGCCCGGGAATAAATCATTTTGGTGGGAGCTTTTAAAACTTTTCCGAACAAAAGGCAAATTCATTTTTTTATTTCAACAATTTCCCTTATCCTGTAAAAAAAGAAGCTGCAGAGGAACAAAAGCTAGCCGTATGGTGCCTTAACTTTGGCTTCATTTTTTTCTCTTTCGACTGATCTGAATCAAAACAGTAGACTCTCAGTACTTCCCCATTAAAACGTATAATGAATAGTAAATGAAAGGAGGAAGAGAGCTGGTCTCGTGGTAGCATATATGAATTGTCTCCTCTGCTAAGCAGGATTTGCCTTGGTTTGCATTTGGAAGGGAGTCTACATGTGAGCACTATATGATATGGGATGGTATACGATATGGGCTATAGCTCAGTGGATCTGCATGCTGGCACATCCCAGATTCACTCCCTGGTATCCCCACATCAGGCTGTGAGAGACTGCGGCCTGAAACCTTGGAGAGCTGCTGCCAGTCAGCGTAGCCCAATGACTCAGTACAAGGCAGTTTCCTATGTTCCGATGAAAGTATGCAAACTGAAACAGGCTGGAGGAACAGCATGGTTACGTGCATGTCCAGATGGATCGTTTGATATTTCACTACAAAGACTTGAAAAACTAGCTTGTGATGGTGTACCAAAATCCAATCCAAGTTTATTTCAGTGCATGAACAGGGAAACTATGGATGCCACAAGATGAGAGAATGGCCGCATTCATAGGTAACGTGGAACTAGAGTTGCAGGGGCCAGAGGTTTCCTTACCATCCAAATGCGTGCCACTCCAGCCCCGTTTATCCTGCGACCTGAGGTTGCACTCAGCAGACTCCAGTGTGAACCCTTGGTTTGTAGTGAATTTAGCTACTCATTCTGGTTCCAGACTGGGAATTTTACGTCCAAATGCATCACTAGAGGCTGCATTCGGTCAAACCAGAGCTGAGGAAGGAAGCTCCTTCCTCTCTCTGGGCGTGATTGGCTGTGCGAGCTGTCCTTCAAGCAAGAAGGAAGCCAGCACAGCCATTTCACCCTCCTCTCTGCAGTCTCCCTGAGAGCAGAGAGACCACTCTCCATTTGGTCCAAATACAGACAGGAGAGAGCAGCAGGTGGGGGCGGGATCTGCATTATGTGTGAGTGCAGCCAGTGTGAAAATAAGCCCTAGAAGAACTAGAAAGTAAGGTTGGGCCATAAACGTGGCAAACATCTTACAGGTCTGAGCTGGACACAAAGGAGAACATAATGTTCAGGGGTAAGATGTCAACACTAGTAGTCTGGTGTCAAGCCATCAAGCAGGAATGGGCAGCCCACAAGGAACTCTGTTCAGGGTGGCCCTTCCATGAAGCAAGGTGAGAAGGTTGTCTCAGGCAGCAGATTACTGGGATGTCGATGGGCAAGATGCCTTCCCTCTTTAAAAATGGGGGGAAAGGGTGAGGAGAACATTTGACACCCTGCCTCGGGCACACAGAGGTCTTGAGCCACCATTGACTCTGTGCCTGAACAGCAAGGTGCACAGGTGAGAATGCAGATCAGAGTGAGAGGCTTCAAAGGACCAGTGGAACTTGATTGGGCCCTTGTGGTCACCTGATCCCTCTGAAGTCGGTAGTTCTGATCAGCTGCAGCAGTGGCACTGTGGCACAGCACAGAGCTGGTTAGCGGGTCCCTCCTCCTCTAAGCTCCCATAGCAGCATGAAGAGAAGGCACCTGAATCCCTCTAGCCAGATCCCTGGCATCTCAGAGAAGGTGGAAGCAAACCCACAGATAGTAATGCTCAGAGGTGCAGAAATCCAGGTGCCCAGTTGTCACTGGTGCATTCTCCTCCTCCTTTTCTATACGTGCTTCTATGTATGGGACCTGGACACCCTTCCTCTTAATTCCCAGTCGTAACCAATAACATAGGAACATAGGAAGCTGCCATATACTGAGTCAGACCATTGGTCTATCTAGCTCAGGATTGTCTTCACAGACTGGAAGCAGCTTCTCCAAGGTTGCAGGCAGGAATCTCTCTCAGCCCTATCTTGGAGAAGCCAGGGAGGGAACTTGGAACCTTCTGCTCTTCCCAGAGCGGCTTCATCCCCTGAGGGGAATATCTTGCAGTGCTCACGCATCAAGTCTCCCATTCATATGCAACCAGGGCAGGCCCTGCTTAGCTATGGGGACAAGTCATGCTTGCTACCACAAGACCAGCTCTCCTCTCCAGACCAGCTCTCCTCTCTAAGTAGCCACTTGCTGCTGAGAGAAAGAGGCTATAATTGCCAGTATGCTCAAATACTGGAATCTCCCAGTCAAGCATTGCTGGAGAAAAGGGGGGAAGAGACCAGAACACACTAGCAACAGCAAAATACTCCTTTCACTGGCACACTCACATCTCTTTCTTTCTCTGTCCAAATAGGCTTCTCCAAGTTTGAAGGGGGAAATGCACCACAAATTATGCTAAAATTCCTATATTTGCTAATGAAGAGGAACAGCTTATAATTAGGCATCCAGGCTTTCTTTTGCTCTCTCTCCACACACACACACACACACACACACACACACACACACACACACACACAAATACACAAGACTAAATGAATTTTCAAAAAGTTATAAAATACTCTTGCCAGATTCTGAGCTCTCCAATGGATTAATCTGAAAAACAACTAGGGACTCAATTTAGACTTTCCTGGCAGCCAGCAAGAGAAACACGTCAAACTCCAAGTTTTTCTTTATTGAAGACCCTCTTAGGAGGCTATCAAGAAAGCAGTGTGTCTGCCTAGTAGCCAAAGATCAGTGGGAGGTAATATTTAGTTTATTAATGTGCCGTTTGATTTTTTTTTTCAATGCTGATGCCTAGTACCAAACTGGGATTCTTGCTGCAATTTCCCCCTCCTCCTCCCTGCATGGTGTGTGGGGGGTTTTTTTGGAAGATAATCTCTGAAACATGAATAAAAGTTAACAAGATCTTGCGTTATATCAAAATGCATTTTAGTCCATCCCAGGATTATTAAAGAGAAACAGCTGACTTGTATACCGGAATGGCTGAGTAAATGATTCCCTGCTTGTAAACAGCTCATCTTTTCATTTCAGGAAAAAAGACTCTTCCACACTAGAGTCAAGGTTAATTTTGAAACAACTCTTCACTTTCAAGGCAACAGTATTTATTAGTAAGAGTCTATATACAACAAGAGAGCAGTTGTCAATGGAAGCTTGACAATGCCGGTAAGGCATCTGGAGGACCGAATCATAAATAGAGGACAGAATGTTGACTGACAGAGCTTTTCAAAATGAAAAGCATTGCAGCAAAAACGGGGCAACTTTTAGCTTCATTGTCTGCTCGATAAATCACTGGCAAATTACAGAAGTCGCATGCAGAACAGGCTGATTCCATGATTCATGCCTCGCCTTATGTCACCTTCAGTTCATTATGTTGACAAGTTGGGGCTGAATTGCTGGGAAACAAGTATGCATTGGGTGGGTCCAGGGAACAACCCTTCGCATCTGCGGCTGTCCAACCTTGCTTGTGCCAAAAGCTTTCGGCCACAAAGCAAGGATGCACCAGTGCAGAGGGGAAGCAGCCTAACAGAACGTCCCAACCGGTGATGCAGGGAAGGGGCAATGTTTGTGTGTGTCCCCCCCCCTTCCCCAGGAAGCTCTTTGTGCCACCTGAAAATATGTCCCTGAGGGTTGCACAGCCCTTGGGGACATATTGGGGGAATCAAGGGTTTCCTGGGGAAGAGAAGGGTGTCAGAAATTGTCACTTACCCACTGCATCAGTGCAGTCAGTTGGGAAGTTATGTCAGGCCTCTTTCTCACCACACCAGTGCATCCTTGCTCTGTATGTCAGCCACTGGTTGGACAGGGCCAGGAATTCAGAACTTGGCGAGGCAGCCTGGGGACATCAGGAAGAAGACCACCAAGCCCATCAATGAGTTTATGAGAGCTGGTTGCAGAATCATAACAGGATCATAAGAATTGTCTTGCTGGATTATACCATCTAGTCCTCTTTCCAATAGCGGTCTGCCAGATGCTTCTAGAAATTCTCAAGAGTAATAGACATAACATCAGGCCCAAGGCCCATCTTGTCCAACATCCTGTTTCCCACAGTGGTCCACCAGATGCCTTTAGGAAGCACACAAGCAGGGAATGAATGTCTGCCTCCTCTCCTCCTGTTACTCCTCTGCAATTGGTAATCCCAGTTTCTCCCCAGCATCGAGTATTCATAGTTTGGGGGCTTTTAATCACTGTAATTGTTTAATTGTTGTTTTAAAATGTTTTTAATTGTTAATTGTTGTTATATTGTTTTTAATTTGTTTTAGCTCTTTCTTGTTTTAGTGGTTTGTTTTAATTTGTAAACCGCCCTGAGCCATTTTGGAAGGGCGGTATATAAATAAATAAATAAATAAATAAATAGAAATAGTGCCTCTGAACAGGGAAGTTAGGGATATAGGAAGCTGCCTTCTACTGAGTCAGATGATTAGTCCATCTATCTCAGTATTGTCTACACCAGGGATTCTCAACATTGGGTCCTCAGAGGTTTTTGGACTTCAACTCCCATAATCCTCAACCAAAGGCCACTGTGGCTGGGAATTATGGAAGTTGAAGTCCAATAACATCTGGGGACTCAACGTTGAGAATCCCTGGTCTACACAGACTGGCTGCGGCTTCTCCAGGATTGCAGGCAGGAGTCTCTCTCAGCCTTATCTGGAGATGCCTGGGAGGGAACTTGGAACCTTCTGCATGCAAGCATGCAGGTGCTCTTCCCAAAGTGGCCCCATCCCCTAAGGGGAATATCTTACAGTGTTCACCAGCAATCCTCCATTTAGGAAGAGAGTTCCATTTAGGTGCTTAATAGCCATTAACAGACCTCCTTCTATGAATCTGTCTAAGCTTCATCTAATGGCCATCACTACACCTGGTGGTAGTCAGACCCAGGGCCTGCCCCTCCTTAATTTTTCTCTGTCTCCCCAATTTTTCACAAATACTTTTAAATTACAAAGTCTCACTTGTCTTGTACTTAGGACTGCTGAGGGCCAGGTAAGCAGGTCACCCCACCTTTTTGGTGCCCCCCTACACTTTTAGGCTTGCTGCAGGCCTGGTAGTGAATCTCATATATGAATTATCTGTAAGTGAAGAGGTACTTACATTTGCCTGTCCTAAACTTGAAAAAATTTTTTTTACACAATTGGGTGAGCCTGGGTTTTAGTATATGGGAAAGTTCAGTCTGTAAGGTTGATGGCTAAAGCAGGCCCTGGTTGCACAGGCATTAGAATCACAGAGTCCTCAAATGTTGGAGTTGGAGGAGAGCTGGTCTCATGATGGCAAGCATGAATTGTCTCCTTTGCCAAGCAGTCCCCTTTCCACCCAGGTTTGCATTTGAATGGGAGACTACATGTGAGCACTGTAAGATATTCCCCTTAGGGGATGGGGCTGCTCTGGGAAGAGCACCTCCATGCTTGCATGCAGAAGGTTCCAAGTCCCCTCACTGGAATCTCCAGATAGGGTTGGAAGAGAATCCTGCCTGCAACCTGGGAGAAACCACTGCTAGTCCGTGTAGACCAGGACTGCTCAACTTCGGCCCTCCTGCAGATGCTGGCCTACAACTCCCATAATCCCTGTCTATTGGTCACTGTGGCTGGGGATTATGAGAGCTGTAGTCCCAAAACAGCTTGGGGGCCTAAGCTGAGCAGGCCAGGTGTAGACAATATTGAGCTAGATGGACCAATGGCCTGACTCAGTATATGGCAGCTTCCTATGTCCCTATGAAGGGATCATGGAGGCCTTCTAGTCCAACCCCTGCTCAGAGCAGGAAAGCACAGATAAACATTGGAGGAGGATCTTAGCGATGGAGATGGGCACTGCTGGATAATATAGCATTATTATATTGAGTGCTGGTATAGAACCTCCATTTTAATTCAGCTTACAGGTAATTGCAGAGAGTCAGTTCCTCAGCAGCACTAAAAGGCTCTAGTGCAGAAATAACCAGAAGTCTCACCCGCACTTTCTGCTGCAACCATCTCGTTTGTTCAGTCTTGAGACTCTGGTTTCTCAGTATCTGTAGGTACATCTGTACTGTTTCTCAGTTGTTTCACCCATCATTGGCTCAGGACCTGGAGTGCACCGCAGATGTCTTCTGTTCCTCCTCCTGTATCTGCATCATTAGTCTGAACCAAATGTGATCTAGGGGTCATATGCTGCTCAGTCATTTTTGCAGGTTTCCACGCTCCATTCCGCCAGATGGTAACTGGTTCTTTTTGGTTTTTATTTCTGAAGGTTTGACATCTGGTACATGACTGTACAAAGTCTTCAATCTGAGCACACATGCCTGGCCAATAAACAGCTTCTCAAGCCCTTCTTTTATATAGCACCATTCCCAAGTGACTCATGCACATGGTATTCAGTATTATTTTCCTCAGGTCTGTGGTACTATGATTCTTTCCAATTTTTTTTTTAAAAAGCAATGCTTTGATCATGGACACAGAATTCCTCTCCAAAGGAACTTGGGGCCATAGGAAGGTGCCTTCTGCTGAGTCAAAACATGGCTCCATCTAGCTCATTCTTGTCTACACTGACTGGCAGCAGCTCACCAAATTTTCAGGAAGGATTCTCTCCTAGCCATATCTGGAGATGCCAGGGAATGAACCTGGGACCTCCTGCATGCAAAGCAGAGGCTCTACTACTGAGCCATGGCCCCATCCTCTCAACGGAATATCTTCCAGCGCTCACATGTAGTCACCCATCCAAATGCAAACCAAGGCAGGCCATGCTTAGCAAAGGGGGACAATTTATGCTCACTATCACAAGACTGGCTCTTGAACTTCTACTCTTCTTCTACTCTTCCATCTAGCCATTCCTGAAAAATAGTATATTTTAGGATTTGCAATCATTACCAGGGTCCTTAGGGTTCAGTCTCCAAGCAGTCAAAACTCTGCATCCTTCCGATAGTTATGTTTTTATTCACTTGGGCTAGTTTTGATTTGTCTTAATGTGGTTTTATGTTCTGCTCTGTTTTATTGTTTTACTGTATATCTTGATCTTTGTATTGTATTTCCCCCCTCCCAAAATTCCCTGCTCTCACCTCTCCTGCACTGTCAACCAGCTCCCTGTTCCCCAATGCCGGTAGTCTCCATTCCCTGGAGGAGGAAGAAGAAAGCCTTATTTGGGGGGAAGAGGAGGAGATAACAGCAGGTAGAGGCCAGGACAAGAAAGGCTTTTCCTCCTGTTTAAATCAAAGCTGTAGGGAGGGGCCTAAAGGATCCCTGAGGGGAGCAGGGGCCCCTGTGGCTACAGCCCTACAACTCAGTACTTTTTGAACTTTAGCCCTTAGTGCCTCTGAAACTTCTTCTGGTAAATGAATTACAGGTTATACCTGTATAATTGTTTTAGGACTGAACCAAAATGGTCCCCCATTTCCATTGCTACATTTGCAGGAGGTGAAATTGAAGAGGCTATGTTGGCTGGTCAAAAGAAGAGTGAAAGTGAGCTTACTAGTGGTAGGGGTTCTACTGCTACCTGACAAATGCCATTTTTAGCACCACAGCTCCCGTGGAACCATACCATATAATGACTTCTGGAAGCTACTTTTATTTTTATTTTTCGGCCAGTCTTAGGAGCCACCAGCACAACGTAGTAGCTTATGGAGCCAAAGCCAGTGACAAAATGGTGGCTTGGGGTGGTGGAACGAGTCACAAAATGGTGGCTGGGGAAGACAAAGCCAGTTGCAAAATGGCACCCTGTACAAAAATTTTCATTGGCAGAATAAGAGGTCTTAACATCAAACCCCCTGAATTCTATGAGAGTTTTGCTACAGGACAGCAGGGGAGCAAGATGTACTGCTTTGTGAAAGAAGAAACGGGGGAATTGATGGGAGAGAAAGTAAAAGTAACCCTGAGGGGGGATAGAGTGTGCGTGTGCACAAGAGAGATTTAAAATGCCATGGCCATGCCCCCTCTCTGCCAGCCAATCAGATTTGCAGTACTGGCTGGAAAGAAAAGGAGGGAGAAGCAAGCCAAAATGTCTGAAGTGCTACTTCAGATATGACCAGGATCTTCCAGGAGCTCCTGAGTTACCTCATGCCCATCCCTGTTCTAGAGAGCAATCTAGCCGCATTATGTTCATAATCTTTATCAGTATCTTATTGATCTTCTGGGTTACTTCCTGTTAAATCTTTGAACAAAATTTAAATTATGACACAGTCTTTAGACTCAGTACAGCTTCGTGGATCAAATTCTACTACCTAGAATTAGCTTCTTGGATCAAGTTCTATTGCCTAGCATTAGCTAGGCACAAGTTTCTGTGTCTTTTTAAGTGCAGTGCAGAATACGAGACACTTGCAGTCTATGGTACCAATCTGATATTTCAACACTGGTTGGTTCACCATGCAATGTTTTGTAAGTTTTTTAAGACCTTGCAGTAGTTTATACTCCTGTATCATCCATTGCTCTGTGGTCATTTAGGTCGTGAAAGATCAAACGCTGCTGATCTTTCAGAATGGATGAATTCTTTGTTCCAGTGACAAAATCATGTTGGTTGCATCTCTTTATGACAGTATAAACATCGAGATTTTCCTCAATATTTCATATTCTAATCTTACGCTTTTTAGCAAAATATTCAGGCTGCAATCCTATACACTAAGTCCCACTGATTGAACTCAATAGGACTTACTCCTGAGTAAAGATATATGCTCAAGATTCTGCTGCACAGCTTCAAGACAAACTACATTTACGGCATTTACCCGAATTGAAGATGACTCTGAATTTAAGATGACCCCCCCCCTTAAAAGGTAGAGGTTAAATACAGATTATACCTGCATTTACTCAAAAGGAACAGGACTCTAAATTTAAGATGACCTTCCGATTTCTAATATCAAAACACTTGGGGGAAAACCTAGGTTCCAGAGTACATACCTTCCATTGATGAAAATAGGGACATGCATGTGAGTCTGTAGGGGGTGTGGCCAAGGAGCCTAAGAGGCGTGGTGAACAATGTGCAGGGGTGTGGCCAACACCTTAGGGACATGCCATACAATTGTGCATGCTGAGCACATTATTCCAGATGACCAAAGCAGATGAGCGAAGCCCGGACCCTCCAACATATCTCAGATGGAAACAGGCTGCTCTGGGGAGAGCCTCTGCAAGATAGGGCTGAGAGAGGCTCCTGCCTGCAACCTTGGAGCAGCCACTGCCAGTCTGGGTAGACGGTACTCAGCGAGATGCACCCATGGTCTGACTCAGTCTATGGCAGCTTCCTGTGTTCCTAACCGATTCTCATTTCAAGGATGACTGTCTAGGACCCCCACCCACTATGACAGATTGTTGAAGACCAGATTCCACCCGCATTCCTTACCACCTTAGAGTCATGCTCCCATTTGTATGCAGGTGAATGGAGACACGAGCCACACACTCATTTGGGCATATAATTCTAGAGACTTTGGGGAGGAAGGATGACAATTCTAGTGACTCACCTGGAAAAAAAACTGAGCAAAGAAGGCATCTCTAAGGAACAAAAATAGGTACAGCGGGACAGTGATATATTGGTGGTACATTCCAGAAAACAGGAGCTTTCCCTAAATGCTGGAGCCTATGCATTTACCTGGGTGTGGTGCAGCGAGGAAATGCTTGACTAACAAGCAGAAGGTTGCGCAGACTATGGGAAACACCTATATCGGGCAGCAGCGATATAGGAAGATGCTGAAAGGCATTATCTCATACTGCGTGGGAGATGGCAATGGTCAACCCCTCCTGTATTCTACCAAAAAGAAACCACAGGGCTCTGTGCACACCAGGAGTCGAAATCGACTTGACGGCACACTTTAACTTACCTTTAAGTCCCACTGAACCCAGGGGCAGACATCCAGACTAAATTATTCCCTGGGAGTCCTTTACAGTAACTCCTGAGTCTTTACCATTTACTCTGGATGTCGGCCAGCAGCATTAACTTCCAAGTAAACATGAATAGGAGCAGGCTGTGAATTTGCCACATTTTCTGCATCCTTTCCCATATGCAGTAAAGGAATGTGTGCTCTGGGTTTTGTAGGGGGCATTTGCCCCTTCTGCATATCTTTATAACATTCCTTTTTATTCAGGGCTCTTGTAAGTGCTAGGGTTTCCTTTGCTCTGAAGCTGGCTGGGTTTTAGCTTTAAGTCCTTTTGCACTATGAGTGGGATTTCTTTTTGTTTTTCTACCGTTACCATCCAATGCAACTGCATTGTAGCCACTTCCTGCGCCCGGCACATATCCACCAAGGTTAAATCAGGCTTTCTCAACAACCCAGATCACAGTCTGCCTGACTGTATGCCATATACTGTGCAATCACTGATAAGCGATTCATTTTGCACCATTCCCCAAATCCACAAGTTTGGGCTAACAGCCCTAAGTCAGTCCGGTATGGGTCTATGCTTTTTCCTTCAGTCTAAGTTCTAGTGAAGGCTGTGTGCCTTTCATATGTAACTCTTCTTTTGGGTTCACAGTATATTCCAAATTTATTAATCAAAACTTGAATTGCTTTCTTATCGGCACTGTCATCAGACTGAAGAGTGTAAAATACCTCTCTTGCCTTTTCACCTGCCACATGAAGGAATAGTACTGACTGAAGTCTCTCACCTATCTTATCTGTGCCACTTGCAATGCTGTACAACTCAAATCCTTATTTCCACCTTCTCCAGTTCTCTGTAATTTCCTCTTTGAATCCCAACCTTCCAGTGGCTGCAGCTACTCCATTATTTGCCTCACTGTTTTACTTTCAGTTTCTCTTCGGACACAGTACAGGCGAACCCCATTATCCGCGGGGGTTCCATTCTCTGCTACAACCGCGGACAATGGAATAACAAGGCATTAATTCAATGAGATGGAGGGGATTAGGTTTCCAGAGGCTTCAAAACTGGGGTGGCAGAGAAAACAGGCAGAAATAATGCAGAGTTCCCTGCCATGCTTTGTGGGTCTGCAACCAGAGATGCTCTTATCCCTGGACTTCGGGGCTGAAGTTCAGGGCCTCCACACCCCCTGGGGGCCTCAAAATCATCTTTAGCCTATCCTGGGTGGTGTGGTTTGTGCCCTCAAGAACCTATGTGTTAGATAATGATGCTTAGCTTGCAGCGTGGGGGGGGGTGCCTCCAAAGGCTTTTAGGTCCAGCCTCCATAATTACCTAGGTGCACCTCTGTCTGCAGCTGTCCCACAGTAATAATGTAATGTAAATGTAAAATAAATAAATAACCCCCCAAATGCCAAAACTGCCATTTTCCCACAGTTTTTCACCAGGGGGGGGCGGTGATTAAAAATGGCTCCTCTTCACAAAACGGCTCCTCTTCACAAAATGGCTCCTCTTCACAAAACGGTGGCCAGAAATTACCTCGGGGGGTCATTTTTGGCCAACCCCGAAAGCACGGATACATGGAAATTAACCCTTTGAAACCATTTTCCCCCACGTATGCTGAGGTTGGGTGTTGATTACCTGACCACAGATATGTGGAACTGTGGATGTCGGGTCCATAAATGGTGAGGGTCGCCTGTACGATATTTCTGATGCAAACATTATAAAATGATATCACAGGAGACTGCAGGGTGGAGCAAATAACTTTATACTGCACAATCCATATAACTGATGCCAAAATGGCTACTGCTCTAGGTTCCAATGGCCTGCTGGTGTTCCAGGGGTGTGGTGGAGAATGGCCTGGTGTTCCAATGACCTGCTGGTGTTCTCCAGAACAGCTAGCTTCCTTCCATACACTGACATACTGACTTCTTCGGTTCCTATCTCATTATAGTCAGGCTTGTACAAGGAGCCAGCGGTCTCTATGAGGTACAGTTAAGTAAGTTCTTCCAAGATTGAACCTTGTAATCATCTTGCTAGCACTGACTTTCTGCTTACTTTTGTATTGACTATCTGGAGCCCTGGAATATGTCCACCATAACCAACTTTGTCCCATCTGAGCTATGTGCAGCAGGTATTATTCAGGAGTGAATCCTTTCAAAGTGCCCTACTAAGATAGTAAGGCAGATACTACTTATCATTAATGCCCCCAACTTATCATATTGGCCCCAGAGTGAATACAACAGGAATATAGCTACTGTTGCGTTAAAAAACAACTACCCTGCATATTTGTTCCATGCACTTCTTTCCGATGCTCAATAAATATTAATGTAAACCGCCCTGAGCCATTTTTGGAAGGGCAGTAGAGAAATCAAACAAACAAACAAACAAATAATAGATATGACGACTAGTGAAAAACAGGGCTTTTCAACAGAAATCCAGAACTGCACAATATGTGAGTGTAATTCACACATGTAGCATGCGCTGCTACAACACATACCTGTGCGTTTTTCTTGTCTATGCACACAGACTTTGCTGTCTAGAGTCATATTCCAGGACATTTAGAAACCTACACAGAGTGGGAGAAAATCCTCAGATTTGGGAATTTGACAGCACTACTGCAGAAGAGTGTTGTACTCATTGGTGAAGAAGAGAAGACTCTGCTGGGAGCAGCAGTGGGGTCTGCAGGAAACATCGCTGGCAGGGGGAGGAGAAATGGTTGCACTTAATTAGGATCTGGCTTCTAAAAGAGCCTGGATTACTCACTTGACTTTTCCCATTGTCATCAGTCACTTTTTACATCAGTGACTGATTACATCTAACATAACACATAGTAGCATCTAGCATAATACAAGTTCTGCACGACTTGGATTTTTGAACTGTAGAAATGTTCTTGTAGAACTGCATGTTCTTGTGGCTGTGGGGAAACGGCATGTTTTGTGTTTGGTCGCACATTTTTAAAAGCCCTGGTAGGAAGCTGTCACAACAAGGTATATTATTATTATTATTATTATTATTATTATTATTATTATTAATTTGATTTCTATACCGCCCTTCCAAAAATGGCTCAGGGCGGTTTACATAGACAAATAACAAACAAATAAGATGAAACCCTGTCCCCAAAGGGCTCACATTCGAAAAAGAAACATAAGATAGACACCAGCAACAGCCACTGGAGGGGTACTGTGCTGTGGGTGGAGAGGGCCAGTTACTCTCCCCCTGCTAAATAAAGAGAATCGCCATGGTAAAAGGTGCCTCTTTGCCCAGTTAGCAGGGGTTTTCTGCTTTTCACATATTCCTGTGATCCTGCACTCCATTCCTTGCCCTGGGACCTCTTGCAATTACCTGTTCAGTCTTTGACCTCTCTGCCTATGTACCTCTCTCGATGCCATTGGCTAATCTGCTTTAATGCAATAGTGGTCCTTTGCAGGCAAGGTAGCCTAACTCCTCTGGGTGTCACTGGCTTAGCTACTCTGAGATCATGGGTGGCCTCGTGCATTTGGGCTCAGCAGCAAAAACTATAATGGGGTCTCAGAAGAACATAGAATTGAGACTCTCAAGCAAATAAGCACTTTTTTCCTTGACTGTGCACGTAATATCTAGACACTTCGGGCTGTGGAGTGACTCCTGGCTGATAAGCAAGGGTTAAATTATTTCAGAGCCTTCAGCAGAGACATATATAGGTCATTCACAAAACCAAAAACTCTGTTCTACCATGGTTTGGGAGCTGTGTCTGCTTCCAATTTTTGGTTGTGTGGGAGCAAGGTAAGAGAGAAACCTGGGTAGAACTGATTGAAGCAAGGTAGGAAGAAAAGTTGGATAGCTTTTCCTCCAACCTTCCTTCGACATAATCACTTCCAGAGGCACTCTTAACCCTGGACTTCAGGGCCAAAGTCCAGGGTTTCAACAGTGTGTCCACACCCTCTGAGGGCCCACAAATTCTCTTTAGTCTGTCCTGGGTGGTGTGGTTTGTGCCCTCAGGTACCGACATGTTAAATAATAATGCTTAACTTGCAGCGGGGCGGGGGGGGAGGGGGTGCTCCAAAGGCCTTTATGTCCAGGCTCCAGAATTACCTAGGTGCACTTCTGATCACTTCTACAGGTTTTCCTCATAACTTGTTTCCACAAAACCGAAAACTGAGAGCACACACACAGCTCCCAGACCCAGGTAGAACACAGTGAGGCGCTTCACACGATCGGTGTGAAGCGCCGGAGGGGGTTCTGCGGGGAGAGCGGGCTTTGGATTGGCTGCCCACATGACTGCTGGCTCCATCGTGGAGAGAGCGGGGGCTGCGCCGCCCCTGGAAGTTCCAGGATGCCCCGTGCGAGTGCGCGGGGCATCCTGGAGAGACCCCCGAGCCTGGGAGGCTAGTGCAGCCTCCCGGTCAGAGGGTCTACTCGTGTGTCGCAACACACGAGCAAGGAGATGAGGTTAACGGAGCACCATTAACTCCATTAAAGTGGAGTTAACGTGAGCTCCATTAACGTTAACCTCCATTAAGTGAGGTTAACGGAGCTCCATTAACCTACCCTGCTAACTTGGCAAAGAGGCACCTTTTACCGTGGTGATTCTCTTTATTTAGCAGGGGGAGAGTAACTGGCCCCCTCCACCCCCAGCACAGTACCTCCAGTGACTGTTGCTGGTGTGTGTCTTATGTTTCTTTTAGATTGTGAGCCCTTTGGGGATAGGGATCCATCTTATTTATTTATTATTTCTCTATGTAAACCACCCTGAGCCATTTTTGGAAGGGCAGTATAGAAATCAAATTTTATTATTATTATTATTATTATTATTATTATTATTATTAGGGTGTTCTTAGGCAGGCTAGCCGTCTTGGGAGCACCCTTAGCCCACTTTTCAGTGATCATGAGAATAGCTTCAGTGAGGTTCTCACAACCAAAGTTGTTGGGACTGGGGAGGGCTGGTGGGGGGGAGAGGCAGGAGCCCACCTGCCTTCCCTCACACAATCAGAGTCCAAAGAGTGCTCCACTGCCCACACTCCCAGATGAACGGTGTGGTGAGTAGGAGGTGGGGGGGGAGAAAGCTGGGCCACCAGATATCCCACAATGCACTGTGCAAGCCCTCCCTGCTGCTGGGCTGCTCCTTCCCCCAGCCTCTGTGAGTAAGACGGCTGCCAGCAGCCCGGAAGCAGCTGCTGGCAGCCCAAGTGACCACACGACCGGGGAGTGAGGTAAGAGGTACATGCTTCTCCTCCTACTTCACTCTTAGCCTGGGTTTAAAAGCAGGGCTACCCGGCACTACACATGACCAGCCCTACCTTGGATAACCTGTCCTACCGCGTAGGGCTGGTTGTGTGAACAACCTCAATTAATTGGGTAGGATGCTTGTCCTAGCCAAGTTTGGGAGCTGTGCTGCTTCTATTTTATGATCGTGTGCGAGTAATAAGCAAGGTAGAAGGCGGGGAAAGTGATCGTGTGCAAGGCTCCCACTGGGGAGGAGGACTCTGTCCTTCCAAGCAGCTGTACCCAACTGTTTAATGAGTTAGGTCAGTGGTTCCCAAACTGGGAGCTTCCAGATGTTGCTAAACTACAACTCCCATCAGCCCGAGCTACAATTTATTGTGGTTGGGGAAGATGGGGGCTGTAGTTCAGCAACATCTGAAGGCTTCCAGTTTGGGAACCACAGAATTAGTAGGGAAAACCCTCCTATCCATAGGAACGTGGGAAGCTGCCATATACTGAGTCAGACCTTTGGTCTATCAAGCTCAGTAATGTCTTCACAAACTGGCAGTGGCTTCTCCAAGGTTGCAGGCAGGAATCTCTCTCAACTTATCTTGGAGAAGCCAGGGAGTGAATGTGAAACCTTCTGCTCCATCCCAGCAAGAGCCTTGCAGGCGATCACTTCGCTGCCTCCTCCCTTGCTTTTTACAAGCACACAGTCACTTTCCCTACCTCCTATCCAGGACACCTGTCATACCCAATTAATGATTGTTTAAATGAGCCTAGTGTCATAAATGTGAATCTGTTATTTTAGGCATTTGTAACAGTTAATTTTAAATGTTTTTAAAACCCTGATATATACAAATTGAATTCATGTCGGAGGGATCCAAATTCACCTTTTTCATATACCCGGCCTCCTTATACCCCTGGTGCTCTGCCATTCACAAAGGTCAGAACAAGGTCAGAGGAGCTTCTGGTGGGAATTGTGTGCACAGGAAAATCCTATAATCTGAGAAGTCCTCTCTCATCCTTACCTTTTGAGATTTCTTAATACCTTTTTTTTTGGTCATGGTCGTTAATTACCATTGATCGTATACCCTATTGCATATAGATAATCTTAATGAAGTTGTGCTCTTCCAGCTATACTAAAGGCAGCTAATGCATTTCTTGGTGCAGAGATGGAATGTGGAACATACAAATGGTTTCCAAGATGGAAATCAGCCCAATCTGATCAAAACTTTTATGTTGCTACTAAAAGTTTGATCCAGCTAACTACTAAGATATTTATTTATTGATGGGCCAAGTTTTCCTGTCAGATAAATTAGCATTTATTTGAACTTTGCTGCAACTCGCTTTGGAAGGGGAAAGCAGCAAATTAGAAATATGTAGCCAGTTATCCATCCAAAAATATTTATTTATAGGTCGCTTTCCAACCAGAAGGCCCCCAAAATGGTCTAAAACACAAATTTGAAAATGACAGTGCCACAGTGATAATGAATAAAATGAATCAATGTACATATTAAGATTATATTTATATAAATGTTAACAGCTGAGCAGATGGAGATCCTTTGAATGCTTTGGACCATATAAGACCTTAAAAAGACCTTCAAGATAAATAGTAACTCACTGGTGCTATATATGTGATCCTGCCAGTGTGTAAAGACATTATGCCACAACAGGACACTTTTTAAAAACATAAGAACAGCACTGATGGATTAGGCCCAAGACCCATCTAGTCCAGCATCCTGTTTCACACAATGGCCTACCATATGCCTCTGAGAAACCTACAGGCAAGAGGTGAGGGCGTGCCCTCTCTCCTGCTCTTGCTCCGCTGCAACTGGTATTTAGAGGTATCTTGTCTCTGAGGCTGGAGGTGGCCTGTAACCATCAGACTAGTAGCCACTGAAAGACCTGTCCTCCATGGATTTGTCTAAGCCCCTTTTAAAGCCATCCAACCTAGTGGCCATCACCACATCCCATGGCAGATCATCTGTCTATCTGTCTGTCTGTCTTATCATATGTATATACCACCTGATATGTGTACACAGTGTAGAACACAAAACAGTTGTACACAATATAAAACACAACAAATACAAAACAGAGCAATAACTAGGGATGTGCGGAACCAGTTCGATCGACCAAATGCGTGAGTGGCAACTGTAACTGGACATCCCCAGATGATCTTAATAGGCAACGGGGCTCATGACAAAGGAGGCACTCTTTCAATTACCCTGGGCCCAAGCCATTGAGGTTAATAACCAGCACTTTGGATTTCATTTGGAAACACATCGGCAGCCAGTACAGTTCTTTTAAAATTGGTGTTATGCAATCCCTTCCGGTTGTCCTGGAGACCAGTCTGGCTGCCATATTCTGTACCAATTGCAGTTTCCTGACTATGTACAAAGGCAGCCCCATGTAGAGTGCATTACAGTAGACAAGCCTGGAGGTTACCAGCATATGTACCACTGTTTTAAGGTAATTTACCTCCAGAAATGGGCGTAGCTGACATATCAGCTGAAGCTGATAAAAAGCGCTCCTAGCCATTGCCTCAACCTGAGAAACTAGAATGAGTTTTGGATCCAGCAGCACTCCCAAGCTATGTACCTGATCTTTTATGGGGAGTGTAACCTCCTCCAGAACAGGAAGACCTAAACCCTTGCTAAATGGGCAAAGAGGCACCTTTTAAACGTGGTGGTTCTCTTTATTTAGCAGGGGGAGAGTAACTGGCCCTTTCCACCCGCAGCACAGGATCCCTCCAATGGCTGTTGCAGGTGTCTGTCATATGTTTCTTTTTTAGATTATGAGCCCTTTGGGGACAGGGATCCATTTTATTTGTTTGTAATGTAAATCTATGTAAACCGCTCTATGTAAACCGCTTTGGAAACTTTTGCTGAAAAGCAGTATATAAATATTTGTTGTTATGGCAAACCATCTCTCTGGTCCCAACCACCCACAGTCAGTACCTCCATTTTATTTGGATTCAACCTCAGTTTGTTATCCCTCATCCAGCCCATTATCACCTCCTGGTAGGCCATTTAGGGAAGGGCAGTTAAGCCATTTCCTGATGCAGTTGAATTCCATAGATTAATTATGCACTGGGTGAAAAAGTTAATCCTGAATTTCCTGGCCAACACTTAGATAGTGCTACACTCTTTTCCTGGGATTGACCGATTGATTGATTGCTATATTGCCTTTCATAAGGCATCCCAAGGCGGTTTGCAAAAGTTAAAATACAATAAAATTTCCTTAAAATCACATTTAAAACCTTACAATCAATTAAACAGTAAAAACCATAAAACACCAAAAAAGCAACCATGATAAAAAAGATAAACAGAACCAGGAAAGCTGAGAAACCTGGCAGTTTCTAAGGGTTAAAAGCCTGAACAAATATAAAGGCCTTTAGTTGTTTTCTAAAAGCAGCCGCAGATGTCAAAGAGCGGGCATTTACTGGGAGAACATTCCAGAGCCTGGGAGCAATAACAAAGAAGGCCTTGCCCTGTGTGCATAACAATTTAGCCTCTCTCAACATCAGCACATGGAGAAAAGGCCCCTCTTCTTGGGCAGGCAGAAACTCTTGGGAACAGGCGGTCCTTCAATTAAACAGGGCTTGTACACAAGGCACACTTCTCTCATGCATCACTCTTTTTGTGCTTGTCCAAGTCCCATTTCTTGGTATCTTGGGCCTATTTAAACGGTTTGGGCCCAGGATACCTGAGGGACCGCCTGCTCCCAAGGGTTGCTGCCCACTTGACGAGGTCATCTGAGGGGGCTCTGCTCCAGGTGCTGACAATGAGGGAGGCTTGGCTGTCATGCACGTGGGAAAGGGCCTAATCTGTTGTTGCCCCCATACTCTGGAATGCTCTGTCGGTGACTATTCGCTCCTCAGTCTCCATCACAGTTTTTAGAAAGCGTGTTAAATCTTGACTTTTTACCCTGGCTTTTATATGATTGTCTCTGCTGCTTCTTTGTATTTTGTACAGTTCTTATGCTTGTATTTTATATCTTTTTAGCCAGCTTTGTTTTTTATCTTTTAGCTTAATATTTTTATTGTGTGATTTTTATAGTCTTGTTTTTAATTTTTATGTGAACCGCCTTGGGATTGTTTTAATGCAATGTGGTATACATATTTAACAATAAATAGTAAGTAAGTAAGTAAGTAAAATTTCTTCTATAAGCATGCTTTTAGTGGAATCAACTCAAAAATAATAAAGCATCAAACAGTAAACTTTTGAGTCCTACAGAACTTCCAGTCCGGCTAGATCATGCCTTCACAAGCTTAGGCCTGGGGGCAAGATCTGGTCCATGGGGAATTTCTTGTTGGCCTACAAGTAGGAATATCCTGCAGCAACATCACCACAGAAGGACAGAGAGCCGCTTTGGGGGTCAGTTCCCTCTTCTTCAGCGGGACCATCTCTAACATCCTTACAGTACAATCCTATGCATGTTTACTTGGAAATTTTCCTACAGTATTCACAGTGAGGCTTACTCCTGTGTAAGTATGCCTAGAATTGCAACCTGAAAGTGACAGCGATAAGAAGGGAGGAGAGGACTTGGCATTTCTTTGGACCTGGGATGCACTCCAGCAGTTTTCCCTGTAACAGGGAATCTCAGAAGTTGTTGACTACAACTTCCAACATCCTCGGCCAAAGGCCACTACACCTGGGGATGCTGGGACCTGCAGTCAATAACATCTGGGATTCCCTGTTACAAGGAACACTGCACTCCAGGTGCCCCACTGACCAAGCAGGGACAGAGCCTATTTTCTGGCCACTATCCTTAATTAAAATTGTGGGTCCCTTGAGGAAGGGAAAAGATCCTCAAGTATCTAATAATTGCTTTCATTAATATCTTTAATTTTAATGTAACAGTGCATTGAAAATTGACCTGAGCCCACAAACACCATGCCATGGTTAATTCAATTCCACCAGGATATTTGAGTTGCACTCCCCTGGGCTAGACAGTGAGCAAAAGGTCATGGGATGGTGGGATGGAGGGGGGTGTTGGAAGCTCAGCCCCCTCTTCTCCCTCCCTCTACTGTCATTTTGCTTACCTGATATTTTGTTACTTTGGGGTTGGTCCTAATAAAAGCGACTCCTACTTCAGATTATGAACGTTTCTCCTAATGGACAGCTACAATTTTGTGGCTTGTCTTATAGAAACTCAATGGACTTCCCTTGTAAGTGTTCAGCTGTTGCTCCGTGGGAGAAACTATGAAATCTGAAGTGAATTTCACTTTTTCAAAATTCCAGTGCCAGTCCTATCATGATCCAGATTTAAGGACAGAGGCTAACACATGTGGCATTTCTTGTCAGAACTTTGTTTCTGTGATTAGACAGAGAGCATGTTCTCATAACCACGTATTCCTGAGTAGGACAGGGTTAACCCATTAATTCGTGGTCATCTGAGGAACCAAGAGACCTCTGAATCTGGGTAGCCCATATTTGCTACCCAGGTTATAAATGAGCTAAGAGACAGAGAGAGCCATCTTACCTTTCTGTTTGGGTTGTCTGCAGAAACAGAACCATTTAAACTGTTTCTGGGTGGGCTACTGGTGGTCATGTTTACCATAGAGTTCTGTGGAAAGCAGGGCCAGGCAGAGCACAGTTGCTACAATACTGAGGGCTACTTCTCCATAATGTATTTTGGGATGTGTGGAGATTCCAGCTCCTGATTCCATCAGTGGATAATGCTTCTGCGATGTTCATGTGGACACACAAGCTGCAGAGCCCAAAGGAGGCTCTGGTCATCTGGGAGGAGTGAGGTAGGAGCGTACGTTCCCTCCAGCCTACCCCCATATGGTTGTGAGAACAAGCCCTGAGGCTAATATGCAGTGTTACCTGTGTGTGAAAGATGGTACTAGGTGGTCTTCTGACCTTTTCCAGCTCTCTGATTCTGTGATCTGAAACGTTGCTCATTTCCATAGTTTTCTGTCTCTTTTTTTGGCACGTAATACACTTTAGCCTATTAATCTAAGTCTAGGATACCCACAGGATGCCAAACTAATTACGTCTAGCATCTTGTAACTGCTGGTGGGTTAGAAACTCAAAAGTTTATAGCAACACATGGCAGTGTCAACCTGGTGTGTACCCGTGCTTCATTACATTTTGACCTTTTAGTTGATACCCAATAGAAAAAGGATCAGACCTTCCATATGGCAGAAGCCTCATTTACTAATATGTTGCCCTCTTGAGTCACTGCTGTAATATCTCTGTTGAACTTTCCACATAACTTGACCCCTGTTAACTCACGGTTCTGAGTTGTTTACTTTTGATATGCAGGGAGGCACTTCCTAACCATTATTAGTGAATTAAAAAAAACATTAAGAGAGTGGTAATGATTAAAATGGTTTTAACATGTTATATTCTTATGAACTTCAAGGGAGACAAGAACTGGATGAACTCAACCAAAGTGCTGGTTCAAGTACTGGTGACCTTCTACCTTCGCTACTGCCACTGCCACTGCCACTAACTGGCCTTCCATTGCCACACCTTCTGTCTTTATTCACACCTGTTCTTCCATTCCCCTTTCCTGACAGTCAGGTCAAGGGTCATCCCTCCAAAAAACCCTACATGTATTTCACATCCCCTCCTGCATCTAGCATAGATGAAAAGCCCATGCAGGGATTTTAAGATGGATCTCTCATGACCTAGATGTCGAGAAATGTGAATTCTTCTGACCTTTGGCACTCTGCTGATTCCCGTCTAACTGGGCAAAGAGGCACCTTTTTAATGTGGCGATTCTCTTTATTTAGCAGGGAGAGAGTAACTGGCCCAATCCACCCCCAGCACAGGACCTCCAATGACAGTTGCTGGTGTTAATCTTCTGTTTCTTTTTAGATTGTGGGCCCTTTGGAGATGGGGAGCCATCTTATTTATTTATTATTTCACGATGTAAAATGCTTTGGAAACTGTTGTTGGAAAGTGGTATATAAATATTTGTTCTTGTTGGGCAAAGAGGCACCTTTGAAAGTGCACTTTTCAAAAGTGCTACATTTAGCAGGGGCCAGTGGTGTAGCCAGTGGAGCAGTGGCCTGTGTCCTGCCCCTCCAGCACCCCCCCCCCTTTGTGCATGATGTCATGCTCAAAAAGAGCGGGGCCCAGGTTCTGTGAAGCCCATGCAAGCCCTCCGGCCTCCGGAGCTCATTTCCAGGCAGCCCTTGCTGATGGGCTGTGTGTATTCCCCTTCCTCTCCCTCCAGAGAGGGAGAGAAAGGGAAATAAATGTGATCCATCAGCAAGCACTGCCGGGAAATGAGATTAGGGCGGCTAGGGCAGGCCCTTTGGAGATCAGGCCATGCCCCATTTGTATGTGATGTCACATGCAACAGGGGCTCTGGCGGCCCTTTTCATTGGCAGCCCGGGTTCTTTGAACCCATTCGCTCAATGGTGGCTCCACCCCTGGGAAGGGAAGGGAATGACTGTCCCTATTCAATCCAATACAGCATCCCGAATCCCAGTTGGTGTTGCTGATCCCTCCCCGTTCAGATGGTGAGCCCCCTTAGAACATGGCAATCACTTCTCATTCCTTTGATGCTGCTTCATGAACCTTTCCATCAAAATATGGTATATAAATATTCTCGTGTGGTATGTAAATATCCTCAACAGCTACAGTTAGACCTCTCCATGGCATAGCCCTATTCACACATTATGTTCAATATCCGTACACATGTACAGTGTACACAGGTACAGCTATTTACATGTTACATTGACTGCAGGTACAGCAGTACACTTCCTATCTGGCTTCTGCATTTCAGGGGGCCTGGACCTAGGCTCACTTTTAAAATGAACGCAGGCACAGTCATTCATACAAAAACATGTACAAGTGCTCAGATATCTGTACACTTGTACAATATAATGTCTGAATAGGGCTCGTGATCTTTGCTCTTGCAACTCTACCATTCTCAGCTGCCTGAAAGTTTTCCTGATCTCTTAAATAATGCCATTCATTTTCTTTTGCTGCCATGCCTGGCACTCCCACCCTCTTCGTCCTTTAGATTCCTCCTAAAAACTCCCCTTTTCTGGACACTTTGGATTCACATCACCTTTCCATTGGGCCCAGAGGGAAGGAAGGAGAGGAGCAAGTACGTATGCTGCCACTGTGGCTCCTCCTGCTTCTCCTCACAGCCACTATATTGATCCTAGGAAAAGAGAAGTAATAACCTCCAGCCCTCCAGAACTGCCTTGGAGCCCCCAGGAATCGGCAGCAATATCTAGAGCAGGCAATGCCAGATTTAGGCAGAAGCCCGGTAAGCTTCAGCTTAGGGCCTCCCATTATGACGGGCCTCTGTATGACTAAACATGACTACATTTCAGGTTGTACATAATGTATTTTTAATTTAAAGGTATTTCTAATGCAACTAGGTGTATTGAAAGATAACTTTTATTGTTAGATTATTCTTCATTGCATTCCATCTGTGACAAATAAAAAAAAAGCTTTATTAGTTCTATTTTCATTGTCCTATTTGTTATATATAGATTTATATAATATTCTATATTTGTATATACAGTATATATATATATATATATATATATATATATATATATATTCATTCTATTTTCATTGTCCCTTGTGTGTGTGTGTATATATATATATATGTATGTGTGTGTGTGTGTGTGTGTGTGTGTATATACACACACACACACACACACACACACACAGACACACACATATATACACACACACAATGGGACCTCTTAAACTTGACATAGCTTAGGACCTCAGCATGACATAATCCTGCCCTGAGAGCAGCCATTCTTGACTTTGGGTCCCCAAATGTTGTTAGACTACAAGAGGACTGAAGAAAGTTGGCCCTCCAACTGTGTTTGGACTACAACTCCCATCACCCCCAGCCACAGTGGCAAATTGGCTGCAGCAAAGGGTGAAGCATGCAGCAAGGTCCCTCCATCAGCCTGAGGAGGACAAAGTACCTTCTGGACCCTCCTCTCTGACAACTCCCTGCCCCCCGCACATCGACTTTTAACTTTTGTTTGATTTTTTTTTAAAGATGGTGAGCCCTTGTATTTATTTATTTGTTTGTTTGTTTGTTTAAATATTTATACCCCACCCCTCCGATACACTACTGTTTGAGGTGGTTCACAACATTAATAAAATAGATACAAAGTAAAATAAAAGATTAATAAACTTAAACAAGTTAAAAGACCAGGCTAGAACCACATTTTTTAAAAGTTTCAAATTAAAAATTATTAATAAAAAGCTAAAAACTGAGGACTATAAACACTAAAGAACCTACCAGACATCAGCAGCAGATCAAACATTGATCCTTTTGTGACAGGATTATTAATTCTAAAGAATGCTGTAAGCCGCTCTCAGCTTTTCAGGAAGAGTGGGATTTAAATGTAACAAACAAACAAACAAACAAACAGGAATGATGGGAACCCCTGCTCTGAGTAGTTGTTGAAGGCAATTCTGGAGATCTGCTGGATATTGTAAACAAAACAAGTTGTTCTGGTAACGATTAATCTGACTACTTTCCTTTCTTTATAATCTTAATTGATAATTGCCATCCTCACAAGTTAACCAACCTCATTCTTAAATGTTCACAAGTCCACCATCTTGAATTGGGGTGGATGATATCATCAAAAACTATGCCATTGAGCCATCCCTATGTGTCCTTACAGCTGTAGCAAACTTGGTTCAAATTGGTTAGTTAGGTGATTCACATTAGCCTACTTATGCCTCAAATGTTCGTGCGTCCACCATCTTGAATCAGGGTGAATGAATTCATTACAAACAATGCCCTTGAGCCATCCCTATGTGTCACTCACTACAACAGTAGGTGGTTCACAAGTTAGCCCACTTGCAGCTCAAATGTTCATGCTTCCACCATCTGGAATTGGGGTGGATGACATCATTACAAACCATACCGTTGAGCCATCCCTATGTGTCAGTCACTACAACTGTAGCAAATTTGGTTCCAATCAGTTAGGCAGTTCACAAGTTAGCTCTCTTGTGCCTCAAATGTTCATGTGTCTGCCATCTTGAATCTTGAATTGCATTGATGACATCATTACACACTACACCACTGAGGTATCACTCACTACGACTGTACCATATTTGGTTCAAATCAGTTAGATGGTCCACAAGTTAGCCCACTTGCCCTGCAAAGATGTGCATGCCCACCTGTCATAAATCTGTTAGCTCGGCTAACCCAACAGGATTTACAACCCCTTCAGCTCTCCCCCGTGAGTTAAACAGAAAGTAGCAGCGAAGCTGCACGAAGGAAAATGAAAGACTCACAAAGGAAAATAGTAGTAAATGAATAAAGTCCCCTGAACTGAACTAGGTACCCCTCTCTATGATAACTGAGTAATAACTGAAAAGAAAACAAAAGAGCAAGGAATGAATAGAACAAAGGACACCAGAGCAAGGAATTAATGGAACAAGAAACAACAGAGCAGGAAAGAACAGAACAAGGGCAAACTGGAACTCGAAAGGTTGAGGAATTCTAAATAGGAACACAGTCTGCAGTAAGCGAAATTTGCTAACAGCAATCTGTGCAACTAACAGACTGCTTAATATAGGGCTCAAGATAACTGGCAGCCAATCTGGGTTTCCTGAGTCAGCACTTCTACTTCCTCTCCGATGATATCCTGCGCCTGCATCTCCCACTGAGCCTTTCTCTTGAGACATCTTCTCAAGACAGGCGAAATCCCCGCCTCCTCCTGATCAGCCTCCTCAGCTCTCATGTCTGCCAGCTGTCCCAATTCCTCATCTCCAGAGTCTGTTCTCCCTGCCAAGTCCTGTTGCTGTGCCTCTGAGCTCGGCACTCCCAGCTGAGTCCTCCTGTTCCTCCTCTGACTCTTCTGAGTCAGAGGTCTGAGCCATGACACCACCATCCTGAATTGGGGTGTGTGAGACATCATCACAAACTATGCCATTGAAGTGCCTCTATGTGTCCCTACACTAAACTGTAGCAAATTTGGTACAAATTGGTTAGGCAGTTCACAAATTAGCCCTCTTGCGCCTCAAACATTTATGTATCTGCCATCTTGAATCTGGGTGGACGACATAATCACAAATTCATTGAGGTGTCCCTACAACTGCACCCGATTTGGTTAATATTGGTCCAGGCATTGCGAAGTTGATGGGGCGAGATGAGACACACACACACACACACACACACACACGATCAGGGACGCACACAGAATGTCAGATGATATCATAAGCTTGCATTCCTTAAGGAAAGTACAGTCATCCTTCACCAACCGCAGGCTTATCAATCGCAGATTTGAGTGTCCACGACTGGGACATTGTGACCGGTCTTGCCAACCACTACCAGAATATCCATGCTTTGATGAGATTTTTTTGAGATGGGGGGGGGCATTTGGGGAATTTGGGGGGTCATTTCCGAGGGTCATGGGGCCATTTCTGAGGGTTTGGTGTGATTGGAGGGTTCAGGGCAATTTTTAGAGATTTGGGGGTGGTTTTGGGAGTTTGGGGGCAATTTCTGGAGGTTGGGGGGGTCGTTTCTGGGGGTCAGAGGCTAATTTTTTCTAAATTTTACTGCATTTTGCAGTCCTTTCGCGATTCCCGTAACCCCCTGTTTTCAATGCATTCCTATCACTTGTTGACCACAAATTCGCCAGCCACAAGGTTTTCCAGGAATGGAACCCTCGCAGTTGGCAAGAGATGACTGTAGGCTAAAAATGTCAGAAACATTTGGGGGGAATAACTCTCCATTAATAGCTTCAATCAGAGTTGCCAGCCTAAGCAGACACTGCTATGCAATAGCATTCTGCCTGGCTCCGGCAGTCAGTAAACTCCCTGGGTTTACTGACTATGGGACTCAGCAGGGCTGACACAGTATTAGTAGCCATTGATAGACCTCCATGAATGTATCTAAACCCCTCTTAAAGCCATCCAGGCTGTTGGCTATCATCACAGCTTGTGACAATTCATTTTTGGTTCCACAAGACCAGCTTTCTTCCCCAGTTCTATTTGCTACAGTTGATAGAGGAGAAAGATATGAGAGGGCCTGAAAGTCTTGTGGAACCAAAAATGAATTGTCACAAGACACAGCCAACAGCCTGGATGGCTTTAAGAGCGGTTTAGATACATTCATGGAGGTCTATCAATGGCCACTAATCTGAGGGCTATAGGCCACCTCCAGCCTCAGAGGCAGGATGCCTCTAAATACCAGTTGCAGGGGAGTAGCAGTAGGAGGGAGGACATGCCCCCAACTCCTACCTGTGGGCTTTCCAGAGCCATCTGGAGGGCCACTGTGTGAAACAGGTTGCTAGACTAGATAGGCCTTGAGCCCAATTCAGCAGGGCTTTTCTTGTGTTCTTCTGTCCCCTTTGCTAAGCAGGCTATACCCTGGTTTGCATTTGAATGGGATACTATATTATGAGCACTGTAAGACATTCCTTTTAGGGGAAGGGGCTGCTCTGAGAAGAGTAGAAGGTTCCAAGTTCCCTCCCTGGCATCTCCAGGATAGGGCTGAGAGAGACTCTTGCTGCCTGTAACCTTGGAGAAGCTGCTGCCAGTCTGTGTTGACTGTACTGAGCTAGATGGACCAGTGGTGTGACTCGGTAGAAGGCAGCTTCCTCTATTCCTATGTAACTTTAGTTTTGTCCCATAGCAGGTAGGAGTCAGAGCATGGGGCAAAAAAGCCAATGGGGTAGAACAGCGTAGAAGGCAACCAGTCACTTTCCTATTGTTTCAAGCTTTTAAAGAGATGGGAATGATCTCTTTAAAAGCTGGCCATCCTTGGTACATCTGAGAGTTAATAACATATTAAATGTAGGCCTTTCCAGCATCTAGGCAGTAAAGGTGATTTCCAACCCCAACCCCAACAACCCAGCCTAGCTGGAATTGTATATCTTCTGAAATGGCATGAACAGACTCTGCACCACCCCTAAGGGTGACATGACAGTCGAAGTATTTCAGAAATCAAAAGGCTTGCTGCTGCGTATCTGCATAGACCACACATTAGAACATCCCTCCAGAAATGTTTAAAAGGTGATTTCAAGTTGCTCTGGGGAAGGAAGTTAGCATGGTTAATTGCAGCCCTGCTGGAGCCCACAGTGCACAAAGGGCTCAGTGAGAGCTAAAGAAGGGGAATTTAATCAGGGTTGGTAAAGATGGTTTTTAATGGAAGTGAATTCAGCAGAGGACAATAATCATTAAAAGCTGAGGTGTTAATCAAAAAAGTCTGGGGGTGGGGGGAACCACCCACTAGACCAGAGTAAGGTATCCAGAAAATATTGTTTTCCCATCCTAGGCTGAATCCTGTTTTACAAATGAAACAATACCCATAAATGCAGCTTTGCTTTCTCAGCCAAATTGTGAAGTGGGTGGAGAAATGCTCAGCTATTTCTCTATCACGCAACTCCTTGCCTAGAGAATAGGCATATGGGTTTTGGACTCTTGAGCCAGAATCCCAGGACACTTTGTTGCCTAGTGATTACTTCTTGGAGATGGTGATTAAAGGAACAATTTAAAACACCAGGATTACCGAAAAAGAAAAAGGAGGAGAAGTTAAAATGGCCTCAGGAAAAATATTCTCAACCTCTGCAATGGAGTATCATCATTTACCCCTGAATGCCATTCTAGAGGACATAATTAAAGAGAACAAGCAAGGGCTGTAATAAAGAAAGGTGTTTTTAACAGGGCAAGACATTGAAAATTAGAAAAAGGAAAGGGCTGCTCTGTTGATTTAGTGATCCAGCCCATCAGGGATCCCAGCCAGTCAGATGAGCCCAGCTAGTCAGGGATCATGCAGTGAATGGAATTATGACACAATTCTACTTAGCCAATCAGATTTACCTTGCCAGTTTGTCTTATCAATACAAATGTTCAAAAAGCAAGTGCAAGTGCTCTGTTACTCCACGTATTCTTGTTTATAAACAGGGCATTCATTTAGTGATTGATTTGTTAATGCTACCATTCATTTCATGGCAGCCATTTTTGTTACTCCATTCATTTTCATAATGGGTGGGTTGCTTACCTTGTAGCATAGAAGAGTGAAGGGCTTTATTTTCCTTTTTTAACCATTTAAAGTGAAAAAGGAATGGCAAAGCGCCTCTTGGTGGCCACCCAGGGCAGTGAGTATTTCCCCACAATTCCCTAGATGGTCTATTCTTCCAAGGCATTGTGTGAGAAAATGGCTGCCACTGGTGAGGGCCACTAGATTTTTGTGGAGGTAGCATCCCCAGGATCCCACCCCACAATGTCACAGAAGAATGCAATGCTCAGACATTGTTGATTGGGGGGGGGGGATGGCCACCGACAGAAGTAGATGCCCAAAGGATCTCCTTTTCCACTTTAAATTGTGGGAAAGAGCCTGTTCTAACTTGAGGGAAGTAGTACACTGATTCAGTTCCTAGAATGGAGCAGTGTGTATTCCACACACCTAATGAAGCTATTCACACACAGAGAAAACTGGGCTAAGGAAGCCCAGTCTTTTCTGTGTGTGAATATAGCTAAGGAAGCTCAGTCTGCCCAGGAAGCCCAATAGGTAAGGAAGCCCAGTCTGGTTTTTGGTGCAAGTGTATACTACCCACGGGGGCACAGCAGCAAGACCATTTAGGGAGTCTGCCACTTAGCCCGGGTTTGGGGTGTGAGGGTGCCCCAAAAGCGGGCTAAACGCTTGTGTGTCAGTGCCGTGCGGCTTCCAGCAGCACCTACACACAAGTAGTCTCCTGACCAGCGTAGGACGGCTCCCCATAATGCACCATGCACTCACGTAGTGCATTATGGTAGCTCTGGGGGCCTCCTGGCCCTCAAACCTCTCTGCTCCATCCCTGCTACTGGCAGAAGCTGGCAATTATCTGGGTGGCCGATTCAGCCGCCCAGCAACATGGAGAGGATCGTCTGCAGGGGAGGTAAGCTTTTCACAGCTTCCTTCCTCCACTTGGCCCATCTAAGCCCATTCTCCAACCCTGATAATGGGCTCAATGTATTATTGTTGTCATTATCATTATCATTATTATGTCTTTAGGAGGCCCTCACTTTTTTCAAGGGTTACATTCCTGCCTACAACCGCAAATGCCAAAACCATGATATTGTAAAACTTGCACCTATGAAAATCTCGGGGTTAGGTTTCTCAGCACATTTTAAAGTGCTAAAACTTATCTATAAAAAAGAGGAGGGGAGCAGAAATAAGAGGAGTACAGCACAGTACCTCGAACCCTCCAGTTCTCCATCTCCTCCAGTAATGCCCCCCAACCCCCAAATCCTCTGAATCTTGCCCAAAAAAGCCCCACCAAAAAATCCTCTAAATATCAAGAGGAAAGCCCCAACATAGCTCCGCACTGCCTCCAAGCTGGAAATGACACCACACTAGTGAAACACATGCAGGAACCACAAATAGCCAGAAGTCACCCCCACAATAATGGAAACTGGGTGTCTATAACCCTACCACGAATAGCTGAAACCACCAATGGGAGAACCTATGGAAAACGAGGGTCTCCTGTAGCATCATCTATCACTGGCACAAAGCTTTGTTAAGTCAGATCTATGTGATCTTTTCAGGTCTAGTATATGTGATGTTCCCTACATTTTTGAGGAAGAACAATTATGTAGATTGTGTAGCCATACATATGGGCTTCCATGTAGAGCAACATGTCTCAAGTTACATTAGGTGTATGATGGATAGCAGTAGATATGTTATCTTATCTTCCACCCTAGTGATTAGATTGCCATCCAGTAAATATGTGAATTGGGCCTAAGGTTGACCATTCAATGCACAACTTCTGAGCTGAAATGTAGCAGTTATCAACTGGGAGCCAGGAGTCACTGGCTAAAGATCAGAAGCCAGGAGTCAGAGCCAGGTGGGAGTCAGAGCCAGGTGGGAGTCAGAGGCTGGAGGGATTGTTGTTGCCTGTAGAGGAAGTTTTTATAGTTCTTTCTAGTGATTCAGTGACCAGCCTGGAGCAAAAAAAAACAAAACCCTTAAATATTCTAGTTTTACCCTCAGTGACTCACGACTTGAGAGGCAACAGGTGCCAGTTCTAGCTGCAATAGCTCCTCACAACAGCATTGTCCCTAAAAGAACAATTCTTTCACTGAGCTGCTATGGAAAAATAACTAAGAGCCAACTAGACATTGGTCTTGTTTGCACAATTGTTCCAGTCTCGGTTTAGTATGGATTACTGACATTAGTGTGATGGTGTGAACCCATGTCAAGGCAGGATCAGATTCCTCTCGGGCCATAAACCATCTTCAGGCAATCATGCTGATGTAAGTAGGTTGTTGTGCCATCGAGTCAGTGTCAGCTCCTGGAGATCACAGAGCCATGTGGTTTTCTTGGTAGAATACAGTAGTGTTTTACCATTGCCATCTCCCGCACAGAATGAGAAGATGCCTTTCAGCACCTTCCTATATTGCTGCTGTTTGATATAGGAGTTTTGCATATTCTAGGAAACACACCAGTGGGGATTCGAACCAACAGCCTCCTGCTCTCTAGGCAGGTTGCTTCCTTGCTGCACCATTAAGTGGCTGAGTGTAGGTAACCCACATTAAACCTAGATCTGAAAAATTGTGTGAACCACAACAATGAATTCAATGATGTATGATTGTCTTTCCTGTGCTTTCCCCCCTCTTTAGCAATAGCCACCACAGAGTCCCCAAGAAGGTTGGACCATGATGTGCAGAAGAGACAGGATCTCTCCTCCCCCCACCCCGAACTGGGGCCTCTGCTCTAGTTTGGCAGCTGTGTGTATTTCTGCATTCTGCTTGTGTGTAAGTTACAAACCAGGTCAGAGGTGCTAAGCAGCAGCTGGGTTGGAGGACTCTTCCTCCTACCTCATTAAAGACTTCTGTACAGCTGCCAAGTAGCAGGGAGCCCTCCAACCCAGTTGCTGATTAGCACACCATCACTGCCGGGACCTCCCACCTTGTTTTTAACTCACACATGAGCAGGAAACGGGAACCTGCTTCCGAACTAGGGTAGGAGGCTCCTCCTACCCTATTCATAATCATGTGAATTAGCCTACTGGTTTTCTGCCAAAGGTTGCTCCCCCCACAACTGCTATTTGCCCGAGAAAGTGTCATGTTGCTGCAATGGCATTTTTGGAGGCAAAGAGCTTGGGAGGGCAATTTTAAGAGAAAAACTGTGTGAGGGGAAAAGGTCAAAGACACACACACACACACACACACTCATCCCCAAGCACCAGATTTTGAACTGTATTTGGACTCTCTTACCATGGCTAATGCTTAAGAAAATACAAGTGAGAGAGACAATTATGTGTTTATTTATTGCCTAGTCTGACCCTAAAGCTTTTCTGACTCAGTGTAAAAGGTGATTTGGTACAGTGGCTGGCAGCTTGTGGAGGATAAAAGCCTCTGTGACACTCCTGTTTTTGTTTGTGATTACTCTAATTCTATCAATGTGGAATTGTTCCTCAACAATTCCTTTATTGAATTAAGTTAATTCACTTTGTTCAGCAACAGAGTACTGAAGAAAAGCTGCACAGGAGACAATGTAGACAAGGTGGTAATTTCATTGGACCAAATAACGCTGGTAAGAGCAGACTTGTCAAGAGACATTGTCGGGGTAACCCAATACATCATTGGTGCCCCTTTGTCTCCCAAACACTCAGTACTCACTGGATTTCAGCTGTACACCCTTTGCCTCTTGCCAAGGCTCTGCATATGACTTCAGGTGATCCCCGAAGTGTTTGGATATGACCAGGGGTCATCTCATGAGACTGATTGCCAAGGAATTTAGGATTGACAAAAGGAAGTACTTTTACACATAGCACACCATTAATCTATGGAATTCTCTGCCACGGGATACAGTGATGGCCACCAGCTTGGATGGCTTTAAAAGGCTTTAAAAGGGGGTTAGACAAATTCATGGAGGACAAGTCTATCACTGACTACTAGTCTTGATTAGGGATGTGCACAGAACTGGAGGTGGCTTGTTTGACGGTGGGCGGGAGGGTTAACTTTAAGGAGCAGGGAGGGGGCTCTCCCCTGCCCTCGCATTTCCTCCACCAGTGCATTGCTTAAAAGCAGTCGCATGGGGCAGCAGCGTATCTCCTTGCCTCCCTGGTGCGCGTTGGACTGGAAGTGCCTGGTGCACAGATGAGCATGATGTGTGCACACACTGGGCACTTCCAGCCCGACGTGCAAGGAGGTATGCTGCCACCCCGTGGGAACATTTTTAAGCACAGCACTGGTGGGGGAAATGCGTCCAGGGGGTAAGAGCACCCTCCATGCTCCTTAAAGGTAACCACCCTCATCAAACCGGCCAAACTGCAGGACCATCAAACCGGTTCGGAAGTCCATAATAAGGTCTCTGAACTGGTTTGTGCACATCCCTAGTCTTGATGTGTAAAGGCTATCTGCATGTTCAGAGGCAGGAAGCCTCCAAATACCAGTTGCAGAGGAACAATAGTGGGAGAGAGGGCATGCCTTCATCTCCTGCTTGTGGGCTTCCCAGAGGTATCTAGTGGTTCACTGTAGGAAACAGGGTGCTGGACTAAATAGGCCTTGGGCCTGATCCAGCAAGGCTCTTCTTATGTTCTTACAAATCCCAGAATGTCTTCCAAAAATAGGTCAAAAACCTCCCACTTTCCTGTTGCCTCCTGCTGTCCCCGATACCAAATTCTTCCATTTTTAGTGCCACTGTGCTTCATCACCACATGATAACATGGACCAAAAACTGAAAGGAGGTGTTACCGCACCATTGGAGTGTATTGATCTGAACAGCTCCAGTTCTGTTCTTTTCTAGATTGCCATGGACCTCCCATCCAACACCTGGCCCCGACCAGAAACTTAGAAACCTCCCCAACCAACTTAGAAACCTCCCCAACCAACACCTGGCCCCCACCAGAAACTTAGCACTCTAGCAACGCAGTGGCTCACAAGTAGATTTACAATGTCCAATCTGGGAACTGCAGTAGCACAACTGCAGTAGCTATCTTAAGTGGCGCAGCAGGAAAATGCTTGACTAACAAGCAGAATGTTGCTGATTCGAATCCCCACTGGTACTATATTGGGCAGCCGTGATATAGGAAGATGCTGAAAGGCATCATCTCATACTGCGCGGGAGGAGGCAATAGTAAACCTCTCATGTATTCTACCAAAGAAAACCACAGGGCTCTGTGGGTGCTAGGAGTCGAAATTGACTTGACGGCACACTTTACCTTTTACTTTAGTACCACAAATGTCCAGATGTCCTTTGCAATTAAAAGCACAAAAGAGATAAATGAAAGGAAAGGTGAATTCACACATGCATGTTCATCTGAGGAGGACTGCAGCATCAAGTGATGTGAACGGGCCACCAGAAGCCAGTCACCACAGACAGAGAGTCCGTTCAGATCACCAGCACAGAACTGTGGTGCTAACATCCTGGTTTGCTTAAGCCACAGGTCTGTGTATCATCCAAACCCAGGAGCTGTGGTTTAACTATAGCGTCACAACCAGGATGGGAAACCAGGATCTAAGCCCAGTTTCGTATCCTAGTTTCTAACCCATAGCTTAACCACCACTCCAGGGCTCCAATGACATGTGGGGCTGCAGTTAAATCAAACCAGGATTCCCCAGGCAAGCAAGGCCAGAAGGAAAGGGCAGGGAGGTGGAGGGAGTGTGCAGACTTATCAGACTTTGAGGCTGTTCTCATGTGCAGTCTAACCCGGGCTAGGGACACATAGTCTGGGTTAGGCTGCCTGTGAAAACCACAAGAATCAGGCATTGGGGTAGCACTGCCTAGCCCTGCTATTTGCCCCAGCTGTTAGCTTCCAGGGAGCAAGCTTCCAGCCTGGCTGCACACAGAGACGGGTGACTAGAGGACCCATATCTTGGGGAAATCCCTCAATGCAACACATGTGTCAGATTCATGTGGGATTCATGCGGAGGCTGGAACAACAAGTTCCGGCCCCGGATCCCTCCGCCCTGCTCAATACTTCACTTCATTTGTGGCACCAACAATCCCTCCATCGTCTGCAGGGAAGGTCCATTTTTGGAGCCTTCCTCACCTGCCCCCTCCCCAGCCACCCACTCTCAGCGACTGTGAGAATTGCCCCTTTGAATCACATTCACAGCCCAACAAACCACAAATCAGCTCAAACAAAACAATTTTCCATTGAGCAAATTCACATGTGCTGGTGTGAGTGTGTTGTTGTTGTTGTTGTTGTTGCCATTGTCATTATTATTATTATTTACATTTATATCCC